>NC_088105.1:23771618-23844118 GCF_036370855.1 Dromaius novaehollandiae | reverse complement strand
ACGGCTTCAGGGCTTTCCGTAATTGCTGCCCATCTCTGCCTTCCCTAGCACATTTGTCCAGTTTGCAAGTCTCACCTTTGTTTTTCTAAGCACCGGCAACACATGCTCACCCTGTTAACTGCAAATCGCGCTCTGCTCTCAACTCTGCACACCATTCATTGACAGCTATAAATATTCAGGATTGGAAACAGCTCAGCCCAGTATTGATGGTGCATGAGGCAGAGCACAACGCTGCTATGTTGGCTCCACAGTGCCCACGAGCGTTAAGTCCTACTCCTCTGTCCCCTGCCCCTGAACACCTGCAATTAACCAAACAGAAATAATTTGAGGTGTGTGGGAGGTAGGCACTTACAGGAAAATAGGTGCTTCTTTTTTGGATTTCCAGTCCTTTTCCTGATCTTAACCACACTGTAAAGCTGTCACAAAAAATGCAGATTCCACAGTGAGGGGGCACCAGCCCGCTGTGGTGGAAGGGTAGGACAGAGACATTTAAAAAGGTCAGTAATAGACCAGGTTTTACACTTTAACTTCGATTACCCACATGCAGGAGAGGCAGAACATTTATCTGGCTTGGCATCGCCTCGCTGTGCTTCCCCTTGTCCATGCCATCACCTGGGTGAGCCCCTACCAAGTGATCACGAGAGCCTGGGGCACCGCGGGGCACGCCGGCCTCAGCGCAGGGTGACACCTTGCCAGTTCATCTGGGGCCAAGTTCCCAGACTGACTCAGGAGCAATAACCCTGCGGAGGTGAGCAGGTTTGCCAGGTGTCCGGCTTCCCTCGTGGTTGATCTCTGAACGCTTGGTGTTTGATGTGCTTTTGCTTCCTTTTCAGCCCTAAGACCGTTTGCATCGTGCCGTCACTGTTACTGCCACTGCTCTGTCTTGGTAAAGGCTGGGTGTGCTGCCTGCAGCCTGTGGTCCTTCCCTGGTTTGCAGATCTGCTGTAGTCTCTGGTACCGCTTTGCCAGCTTTTCAGTTGGGAATGGAGAAACTGTGGGACTAATTTAAGAACCAGAGCAAATGTAGCCTAAAGGGAACAGTTTTACAGTTTGATTAATTTTAGTAGATATTAATAGAATCATCTAAAGCTTTTGTTTGGTTATTAAACACTGGGTGAAATCCTTTACTCAGTCAAACTGGTGTTGCTTTTGTAGCTTGTAGTGGCATGCGATTTGATATCAGCTGAGGGTCTGGCTATGAGTTCTGCTTTCTGCCCCAGGACCAAAATCCATCCCACCACAAGCATACTGGGAGCAGCTTTAGTGAGATCTGCTCGCAGCATAGCAGAGTCTTGCTAGGACTCCATAACTGCACAAGGCCATGTGATATCAAGTGTCTAGCAGTGACTCCAAAGGAGCCTGAAAACTTGGCAAGCCCAGGAAATCCAGAAACCGTGAGGTGATGCCACCCCTCAGAGAAAGCAGGGCACCTCTCCTGAAGAGAGGGTTTGGCTGTAACATGTATTTGTAAACATTTCCTCCCAAAAACCTAAATCTCTTTAGTGAAGTTCTAAATAATTGCTTTCTAGAATTTTTTACAAGTATAGAACTTAGGTTAAAAATCTATGTATTTCTTGCATCTGACCATGGTGAAGGTATCTTTATCAGCTGTTCATTAGAGGTAAGATGGATACAGCTGAACTGGACATGGGAGGGAAAATGTTTTCCCTATGCTGCATAACTCAGTGGGACTCCAAGAGTGATGTTGTTCTGCATGGAATGAACCCAGATTTCCTCTGAGAAAAAGAGGTGGAAAAGAGAATGAGAGGGAGCATGTAGGAGCATTTAGCCAGCTAATCTGATTTCAGCAGGGGAAAGATCAGGGCCTGGTCTTCCTCATCTTGGGCGAACTGCTCT
The DNA here is from genome assembly GCF_036370855.1 of Dromaius novaehollandiae. Taxonomy (NCBI): domain Eukaryota; kingdom Metazoa; phylum Chordata; class Aves; order Casuariiformes; family Dromaiidae; genus Dromaius; species Dromaius novaehollandiae. The sequence continues at coordinate 23,842,261 of NC_088105.1, read as the reverse complement.
GATCCTCGGGATGCCTTTGCTGTGGATCAGTCCTGCTGGTCTGTGAGGCAAATGATAGCCTCTCCCATAATCTCACCCAGCTTGCCCTGGTTATCTCCCATTTGGACTTCAGTAAGCTGTCACTGTTAATGCTGCCATGGCTTTTTGGATGAGTAGATTTTGTTTCTAAACCCCATACAAAAAGATTTGGTAGCTGGGAAGCCAGCACTGGTTTTCAGTTCCACTGCCAGCTGAATTACCTGGATAAAACTACTTTCCGTGATGCTGATATGGGTCTGGGAATGGCAGGACGTGCTTTGCGTTTTGGAGGAAGATGCTGTAGTTTTGGCTTATTCTTGGTCCTGGCTTGTGTAGCTCCACTAAGGCATTTGGGGTTTGGATGCTTCAGCCTGTCATGGTAGCCCAACTGTGCTGCTCCGGAGGTGGCTCCAGCAAGCGCGTGGTGGCGAGCAGGGCTGGAGTCGGCTGCGGCAGCCGCGGAGCCAATGCCGAGCCAAGGGGCAGCAGGGCTGGGCGCCTGGCACACTCCTGGCAGGCTGCTCGGAGCAGGCACTCCCGGGCTTGTTTAGAGAGCACTGGGGATCTTCTTCTTTCTCCAAGGGAGGCAGTGCCATGCAGTATTCAATGGAGAAAGGATTGCTGTATACAGGTATTTGTGTTCCCCAGCAGCAGTATGAGAAACCCAGGTTCCTCATGCATACCTGCAGATCCAGAATTAGTCCAAAATACACAGCTATTACTAAAACAACATAACCCATCATGCACAGACTTGATGGCTTTCTGTCTCCAGATGGACATTACTTACATGGCCAATCATTAAGGTGTACCATATGGCTTAGCTCTTCTCTGTTGTGTATTTCTCTCATATGTCAGTGTCTGAAATGCATTTGGAGTGCTTGACTGGAATAGGGGTAGGAGGCTGTGATTTCTACCTTAAAAACATTTTACCAGTCAACATGGTCTAGCAGGCTGCGTAAAAGCAGATTCTGTATGTTTCCTTGCACTGGGTCGCTTGTTGTAATTCCACTCTGCGATCTCCACACACTGCCATTAGAGCATGTAAAATTTAATTTCCATCTCATCAGTGTCAGAAGCTTATCAAAGATTGCCCGCAAAAAATTATTGTGCTACCGGGTGAATCCAGAACATATGGGCATAGCATTAGTCACCATGGCCTGCACAGTTCCTCCAGCAATTATCAGCAAGGGGAAGAGGCATGTCATATACTTTAAAGGAAGAAGTGCATTTCCCAATATGTCTTCTAATAATGAACCCCTCTAATTTTAGTACGGCAGGACAAGCCAGAAATAAAGCCTAATTTAAATCCATAATATAAAGAGTTGACTCCCTGTCACCTAAAACTATAATGCCCAGGGCCTGCATATTATAAGCTTGCATACACTTTATCTAAGGGCAGGCCTCCAGTGCAAGCAGACATCGCTTGTGCCTAGGGCAGTGAGACTGAGAGGGTGGCAAGAAACAAGCAGTGCTGGGATTTTTCCTCTTCTAATACCAGCGTCTCCTTTCTGTCTTAACATACTGCGGAATGACACATTCCTTATACTCTTCGCACCAAGGGGTATTTTCTGTTGGCTAAACAACATAAAGTATGTCATTTTACTTAACCATCTTTGTAATCTCAGATAATGAAGCCACTAGGCACATATTAGAATTAGTGGTAGCTACCCGAAGTCGACATTTCTGTCCTGGTTAAAATTCTCCCCTTGCTCTGTTCTGCGATAGAAAAAGCGATGATTAAGGTACTGAAATGCGGTTTACAGGAGGGGATGGGAACAGCGTTTTCAGCATGTTGTTTCCTAGAGAAAGCTCCTGCTGCCCTTGTCCTCCGTGGCCCTTCTCTCCCCCAGTTTTAAGCTGTCCCCTCCTCTCCGCTGCTACGGCCGCTGGAGCCTGAGGGCAGCCGCCTCCGCGGGGCGCGGGCCGGGTGGGCTGGCGGGGCTGGCCAGGAGGCCGGGGGCAGCAGGGGCCGGGCGGAGGCAGGAGCTGCCCAGCGGAGGCGGGACACGCTGGCGCCCTCGGGGCGAGGGGAGGGCGGGGGCTTTGCAGCCGGACAGGGCGGGCTCAGGCCCGGCCCCGCAGCCCCCAGGACGTCGGGCCCGAGGCCCCGAGGCCGCAGCTGAGCGCCGGCCGTGCGAGCGGCTGTGCCGGCGTCGAGCACCCTCTTGGCCTCGGTGCCCCTCAGCGCCGCCGCAGCGGCGGCTGGGAGCGAGGAAGGGCCTGTGGCTCCTGGTGCCCGCCAAGGGCAGCCAGCGTGACCAAAACGCTCGCACTGGAAAGTGTGCCAGGACGCGCACGCCACTGGGTCCCGATCAGCTCTGCTCATTCTGCAGGGCAAAACCTGGACGGTCCTCATTTCAGAGGTGATATATATAAGCTTATCTGAGCTGATGCCCTATAAAGTCTCAAGGACTATAACCTGCGAGGGCTCCAAAGACAACTTTGAATTTGCTTGGGACTTACCCGTACTCCAGAGCGAGTTACACCAGAACAAGATGAAATTGCACAAAACAAACCTCTGCTGCTGACAAAATTTATGCTGAGCAAAACGTCTCGCAGCAGCCTTTGGCCTCCTCCTGCTCCTTGCCCCAAGGCTGGTGGCTCCCCCAGTCCTCCGGAGCTGCCTGCGCTATCCCGGCTCCAGCAGCGTCCCCCAGGCAGGTCCCGGGAGCGCGGACTAACCCTGTGACGAAGACGTACTGCTCCTCTGGCGCAGTGTGAGATGTTAGGCCTGCTCCTCAGAGAGGGGCCGCTGATCACCTAAAATAATGCGCAGAGGACTTTGGCTAACTCACCAGCTCTGCCTGTAGGGGCTGGAGAGGTGAGACACAGGAAAGCTTTTTGAGTGGTATGTTTTTTTCTTCAAACGCTTATGACTAGTGTACGCACAGACATTTAGCCTTTCTTACCTCCTTGTTCATTTTCACTCAAACATGCAGGAGAAGTGATGTTTCCTCCTGCCATACCTGTGGTACCAACTTTCCTCATAAAGTTCACCTTGGCTAGATTTCTTTTATCTATGGACTCCCACAAAACCCATAGTCCATCATTTTGTTACTGTTTATTATTAATAACCATATGTATAGTATCATAAATATATGGTGGTTTCTTGTCTCCCATGAGTACGAAGAAGAACAAATATATCACTTCCACCCAGAGACACCAGCACTGACACTCTGTTTACGTGCTGATGAAACTGAAAGTTTCCATCCTTATGTTTTATGCCCTCTGTGATATGGACTTCTCTTGAATTATGTTTCTTTCTTCGCTCCTCTCCTTATGCCTTTAGATGATCTTTCATTAGCTGCTGTGGTCCGCGTCTGTCTGTCTGCACAGCAGAAACGACGGGTACAGGAACCTTCTCCTTCGGCATTACTATCAGGAACAAAGTTCCCTGTTCACCTGCCCTTTGCTAACTTCCCACGTTTATTTGGTTTTGCTGCAGAGAATAAATAAGGAACAGTTCCCAGAAGCACCACCTATATTTGTGTAAAACCTCTCTACAAGTTAACAGTAGTTTTCGGATCAGATCAGATCAGATCAGATCATAGTCTCTATATATTAAAAAGGACTTTTTAAAGCTATTGCTATATTAAGTTATTAATTAGGTACTTGCTTAGTAAGTACCTAGGCAAAAATATGTCCTTATGAAATATCTTTGCTAATTTTATTTATAAAGAAAAATGATACAGTACAGAAATTAGTTGAAACATCTACTTCTTATCCTTTTCTTTCAGCTGTGACATTCAGATTTCTTAGGTGTTGCATTTTGCTGTGACAGATTACACTGGTCACAAATAATATGTGCAAATACAGTTCTTCAGAATTTTAAATATATATTTTTCCACGGAAGTGTTCTGGAAATAGAACAACTAGAATGAAATATTTCTCTCCACGTGATTTGGGAAACTTGGTGCTTTTGCAAAGTGAGACCAAAAGTGGAGGCTATAACGCACTGGATGTGTCTTGCACTTTAAAATAAAACATGCTTCCTCAAAAGGAGAGTTTTGCTTATTTATGTGCGATGAACCATCTAAAGCCAATAGGACAAAGCGAATCAGGTCATAAATGTACAGTTTCGAGTTTGTCTTATTCAAAGCAGTAATTGCACTGTACAACGCATGCTAAGAAGCTGCTGCTTGTAAGGCAAATATTTTGTATCAAGTCATTACTCAGTTTGTTACAAGCTATGGACACATAATAAAAAATGACTACAGTAATATCTTGATGATAGTCTCTACACTGATCAACTGCAAATGATCTGATTAACAGTCAGCTGCTGATTCCCAGTTTAATTAATCCTGATGGGCTATTGATGCGCTGCAACTGTTTGTCCTAATAATGAGTTTTGAGATTAGACCGCGACAAGCCACTTAGACAGCTGCCAAGGAAAATAATCTTTTAAGAACGCGAGCAATGAAGACGGCAGAGGAGGAATGGCTGCTATTTGACAGAAAATTCACATGGCTGTGTCACATGTGTTTTATTTTTACATTTGGAGCACATTAACTGTACCAGCAGTAAATGGTGACTGCGAGACACATAACTAGCTTTACAATTAAGAATGCTACTTCTCATCAGTATGCAAAAGCTAAACATGAAACATGAAGTGTGTTAATAGCAGAATATATGTAGCTACAGACCATTGAACAATTTAGGTCAGTTCTTTGCAATGTTTAATTAGACTAATATATCTGTTTGCAATTAATAACAGATGTGACAAGCTAATGTGTCCATGTACTGACAAATTAACCTTTGCCCATCAGCTGCTCGGATCTGTGAGAAAAGTGCCATGTTTTGCCTCTGTTCAACTGAACCTAAATAAAATTGCAAGATAATTATAAACATAAATGTTAATAGAATGTGCTTTCCATGGGAAGAAGAAACCAAAGGAGCGTATTTCTCAGCCAGGCCATCACACTGCACCTTGCCACGTGACAGAAACTGCAAATTATATTTTTCCATTTGTCTTGGTGCAATTAGTGTTTGGTTTGACAGATGCTAGTTCGATAGTCCTCATCTCCAATGGGCCTGGGACATACCAGAGACCCTAAATTAATAGCCCGGGTAAAAATGCTTCCATAACCGTTCAGGCTCTGGCTTTATTTGCTGTCTGCAAGCAAATGTGCCCTCAATTTATGACAAGCCTTGCTCCTGAAGTGACGTGGCAGACGTGTCTGTCAGAACTTGGGCTGAGGCCATCAGCATATTTCAGATAACTAATGGGAGCAGCTCTCACCCCTGGGCTGGTGCTCTCTGCATTGCCACTAGTACTTCTCCCTCTCTCTCTCCCTTTCTCTCTCTCTCTTTTTATAGGTATAGGGATAGATAGATAGATAGATAGTGTATATGTGTGTGTATGTGTGCAGACACACGTATGTATTTGCACACACATGTATACATATATATATGTAGATGTACATCTTTTATTTATAGAAAAGGTATTTGCATATAATATACTATACAGTCTCAAATTGCATGAAATGGTTGTTTTCCTCTAGATCTGACGTAAACTACATCCCCTGCTATATTTAAGATTTCCAAAGCGAGTGGCATGCCTGGGTATCTCCACGCCTGACTGCTTACCACTTGTGGAAAATCAGCCTTCTTAGACATTTCGGAGTTCACATCTTAGCTTTCTCTAAATGTTCTCTATTAATGATGATCAAAGACAAAATGCCAGCCTAAACAGACCTTTGTTTTGGCCCAGTCTTGAAAGTCTTGATCTGCATTTTTATCTACATGCTTATGTTGTTTAGGATGCAGATGCTGTTGATTTGGAGCAACCTTTGGCTTAAAAGTCCCAGGACTGGAAACATATAGTAGGGAAGATCACCCTCTACATGCCCAATTTTTATGTTTTTTCCTAAGCACCTAGTGCTGGGGTGCTGCTGGGGCTAGATGGAGCTTTGGTTTAGGCCACTACAGTAATTCTTACAGTATATTGTGGTGTTATTGCTAATTATAGAATAAGATGTCATTTTCCATTCTAAAAAGGGACATAGCATCTACCCTCAATGTATAGCTGCTTTACCATAAAAACTTGTGATAGGTTAACTGTATTTTTATCTGACTTGTGGGAAGTTTGGGGTTAGTATGTGGGCAGCCATATATTTTCAAAAATTACTACTTTTTAAAAAAAGCAGGATTTGTATTTGGAATATGTTCGAGGAGAAACTGGGCGGGGGGGGGGGTTGGTTTGGGGAAGCTGGTGAGTTGAAATGCATGATTAGGATGATAGACTTAGGGATCTGTAAAAACTAATGGGAATCACCCTGTGGAGAAGTTACAGAGAGAATATATAACTGCGCTGTTATTGACAAGGCTCAGATGTGGCACAGAGAAACTACTTCCTGGAAACATGCACTTAAACATTTTACATGATCAGTGAGACCACTGAAATCTCAAGAAACAGCTTAATTAGGATCTCCAGGGGGTTTCAGAAATATTTTTAAACCTGGGAATCCAAACCCAACTTCTTTGCTGGTGTTTAATCACTTTTGCAGTACTTGTAGGTTCTCTGTTGTATTGACTAATGCTCAGAAATAGTGATTGTCCACGAAAAAATAAATATAAATAATGAGACATTAAAAATATTAGGTAAACATATTCATTTAAATAAAACATCAAAAGTGAATTACTATTTGTTTTCTATTTGTCCTTCCCAGTGCATCAGCCATCTCATTCCATCACTGTTAATCATGCTGTTAGTTTTCTAGCGGTCCCGCTTGGCAGAAATTTTGCATCTGCGAAATTTGCATGGGAATCTGTGACTTTTCCTGTACGGGGAACTGAGTCCTGAATGAAAGATTCAAGCTTCTTAGGGCATCCACAGTTAATGCATATATTGTATTTATTCTCCAATTAGTACCATTTATTACATTTTTCATGACCAGTTTATTGTCTTTGCATCAGCTTCCTTGAGGTATTTCAGTCTAATAGCATCAGCATATATTCATGTCTTAGTGCTGTTCACTTCTATTGGAACTCCTTCAAGAAAAAAGTTTCATGAGGAAGTCGAAACTCTTTTTCAGCTGGGGCCAACACTAACCTTTAAATTAGTCCATGGCTATGACCTTCCTTCTTATGTTCATTCACTAAAGAAGCATATTGTTTTCATGCTTAGGAGATTGTCTATTTGCTGTTCTCCATATCTGCGCTGCTGTCATGGTAATTGAAATTTAGGATCTCACTCAGAGAAACACGCTAGGTGCTTTTGCGTCTTTCAGTCTAGAAGTAGAAAGACCTATCTGATTTGGTTGTTCTCAGACGAATTCACAGTTGCTGTAGTTAGTTAAAAGTATTACAGAATACATTTATAGATGATATCCCTGTGGGCTGGGCTTTGTACTAAGATGCCTTGAAACCTACTGTGTAAGGCAACACGGCACACCCTGAGGAGCAATGGAGCAACTCCCGCTGTGACCAAGCAGAAGAACATCTCCTGTGCTGGTCAGGTAAGAGAAACTTCAGCACACATTCTTAATATGCACTTTTCACTAATACCTATAGTTTTGGTCCCAGGATCACCCCATCTCTGGGTTATATTTATAACATCACACCTGAGATCAAATAGTATCAAATTATCTGCAGTCTAGAACTAGCAACAGGATTTGAGGAAAAACTCATAAAAAGAAGGCAACATTAAGACACAAAGGAACTATCAATTACATGCGCTACTGCTCTATTGGACACCTTCTGCTTTGTGCTGCTCAAAAATACACATTAGGACTAGATGTATATTGACATTCCTTACCCAAATAGGTGTCAAGAGGTAAAACATCATTATCTTTCAGCCATAAAACTACAGTATCCACCTGTTTTCCCTCCTAAAGGTCAGATGCTCACAGCGTGAATGTACTGCCCCTAGAATGAACGCCACATTGTCATCAGCATTCAGCACCACAACTGCAGAATAAAGGGAAACCAGACAGCCACATGAGAAAGAGGAGATAAAAAGAAAGCAGAAAGCAAAAATAAAATGCCGTAAGTCTGTGCTGCAGACTTTCGCCCTCCCTCACTAATCGATCGTCCTCCCCACGTTCCCTCAGCCAAGCATCTGGCAGTGGTACAGTCTGCAGATAGACCTGCAATGGCAAAAATACCCCAGCACAAAACTGGCACATGCAGGTGACAGCGGGAGCTCAGACGGCTCTTCCACCAAGAGAGCGAGCAGCGCGTTGCAGGCTGCCTCGCAGCAAAGGCTTCGCTGCAAGAGCCTCCTTCCCGCGGAGCTGTGGGGACAGGGAGCAACAGGAGCACTTGGGTGCTCCACATTTGATGGGCATTGCGGTAGCACCTTCTCCTGCACTGCATTAGGCTCTGTTAAGAAAACTGTGCTGTTAACGGGATTTACTGAGCATGGAGTATCGGGCAGGCTGGCCCCCTGCCATTCTCATTGCAGAAATTCACAATCAGATCCTGCTTTTTAAGGCAAATTGTGCTGTAGCACACTTTTTGAAGAGAAATTACCATCTCACAAGCATCTCTATACAGCTATTTTCAAACTGTACCTTGAAATGACTTTTTTAATTCCTTCTGATCTGGTAGACATGTTCATCCTTCAAATTAAAAATAAATTGAAAACTATATAATCTCAATCAACCAACAGTTGAAAAAGAAGAGTTCAGAATATTTTTACATACAAACAGTCCTTGAACAAATGAGCAATCCTAATTCTTCCCTTGAAGCTGTGATTTGAAGACAGTGGGAATAAGGTTTGGAGGAACATGACCTTGGTGTCAGGCACTTGAGCGCTATCGTTGTTTGCCTGCAGAAATAACAAGCTCGACAACAGAAAATGCCACCCAAAAAGTTAAGGTGCAAACTGAAATCTTAGTATAGAGGTATGCCTGTGGAAGAGGCCAGCAGCTCTGGAGGTTTAGGCTCTTCTCTTTCTTTCAGGATGGTGATCTGGACTTCGGGGCTCTGTGCTTGGTGATGCCATGTGTGGGACAGTAGTTTCTTTTCTCAGAAGGGCAAAGGGAGGAGTTGCACTGTGCTCAGGTACTGCAAATGCCCAAAGCCTAAGGTGCACAAGGTCTCTCTGCCAGCTACATTATGTACTGGTTAGTTTTTAATTATTGTACAGCCCCTTGTGTGTTTGAAAGAGAGGAAAGATTTTGAGATGCTGCCTCCCCCTTTTTTGCCCTGTGTATTGTTGGGAGCATGGCAGAAAGGTAGCTACCAGGGCTCCTGGGAAAAAAGAAGTGTAATGGATTGGAAAAGCATATACTTTACTTTGAAAAGTTCATCCACATGTTTCTGAGTAGTTTGCAAAAAAAAAAAAAAAAAAAAAATCTATAAATGCTACATAACTTTTTCATGAATATGGCCTTTAGCTAGGCTGAACTTCCAAAAATGGTTTTGAAGTACTACAATACTATATCCTGACAGCTTCCAGCGCAACAAAGCCTGTATTTTTGTGCTTCCAGGAACTAGTTACGACATGTGTATATGAACCTAAATAGCAGGTTATATATAACCAATAATTTCTAAATGATGTGTGAGACGTTTGAGTAGATTCATCTCCCTGAGCCCAGTTCTGAAAACCTCCATCCCAGGCAGGGTGGTTTACTCACTTGCATGTGGCTATCGAGCTGACGGATGTTACCTGTGTATGTTTGCCCAGGGTGCTGATATACAGATACAAAAAACTGAGCAGTTTAAAGCAGAAGACACTTCCTGGGCTTTGGGTCAGCGTGCTTGTGCTGTGGCTCAGCTCAGTGCAGAGGTGCCAAAGCTGGGGCTGTGTGCAGCACCGCAGCGTGGTGCCCAGCACAATGCACTTCCCCGTATAGGCTTTCTAGTCAGGTAACAAAGAAGAAAGGAATGAAAATCTGATACTCGATATAGAGGCAGGCATAGCTGTAAGGGTGGAATTAACTCTTTGACCATTATTCTTACTATTTTACTTGAAAATGTGGGGCTTTAAAATATTTGTTTTTGCATACCTCAATTTTCACTTTTCACATTGGAGGAGATTTTCTATTTCTCTACAGAGCTACAATCAAAGGATACATGTATAAGGGCCCTAATAATTTTCAGAGATTTTTGTTTCAAGACATTAAAGCTGAAATACATTATTGCCTTTCCAAAGCTTTCAGAAAATAAGTAGATGAAAGCTCTGGGCTTTTTGTTGTTCTTGTTCTTCCACTTGTACAAATAACATATAATAACACCTGCATTCTAAAACTGATTTTTTTTTTTTTTGCCCTTCATATCCCAAAACAGTATAAATTGATGTGGTTTCGATCAGCTATTAAAAATTCCTTTCTACCTTCTTCTCAATTTCCAGCAAAGAAATATGGCTCTGGTAGACTGATGTGACGGATACATGGTATTACTTCATAACCTATCATCATATGAAATTAGATTCTCTATCAAAAACAAAAGTTTTAGCCGGATGAAATTATGATTCTGCGAGCAGGTCTCCTGTTCTGGCATCAACATTGATGCAAAATTGATGAAACTTCCAAGTGAAATTGCATTGTTTGATCTTCACAGTCCTGGAATAACATAGCCTAAAGCTACAGTTTCTGTAAACTTACTTTGCACAAACGACTTAGCCAGTACTGATGTATTGACATAGTGTGCCCATGAATGACATTAGGGCTACTTAGAAAAAAGACAAAATAACAGCAAAAGAATGCAGCAATTGGTTCTGAAATTACCTTTTTCCAGTGAACCTCTCTGAAAAATTACCTTTTTCTGCTGAGTCTCACTCAAAAATTACCTTTTCCAACTGAAGCTCTCTCAAAGTGCCTTGATGTTAAGCAATATAGTTTTTAGTTGAAAATGTCACAAGGCCATGAAAAGAAATTGATAGAAAATTTCAGGGTTCCTTGTTGATATTTGAAGCAGCCTGTGGATTTTTGTTCTTTAACACAGATCTTCTCTGCTGTGCTACCACTTTGATTTCTGTATTGCCAAAAACAGCATGTTTCGAGGCTTAATGGCTTCACCGAGAGGAATGTGAAGGTGATTTAGTTATTGCTATGGAGGTGATGTTACCACTAGGAAATTGGTAAACAGATATCTTCTGAGTCCTTTCCAGTCACATTGAAGAGGGTGGATGGTTTTTAATGGTAACTAAAAACTAAAATGGTAATGAAGTAAAATAAATAATCTCTAGATTTCTTCTTTTTAAAGACATAATAAATACAATAGTACCCTGATTATCTGAACTGCTTGGGTAAAGGCATTCGGATATTTGTCTACCTGCGCGGCTGAGGAGGAATAGAGATCCAGAGCTCTTAGAAATCAATGGAAGGGCTCCCACAGCCTCAGCGGGCTTTAGCTCAGACCTATAACTGGAAGTTAAGAGACCAGGTGACTGCTAGCAGGAATTTAGAGTGGAGGATTTTACAGACAGGGATCAGGTTTTTCTATACTTTATAAGGCTGAAGCCTCAGGCTGTTTGTGCAGGTGGATCTAACACCTGTATATAGCCCCAGTGAACTGTAGCGGTCGAAAGAGGCAGTGTATTAGCAAAACTAGGAGCCAGGAGATGCAGAGATTAAAGGTGTGGGCACCTGAATAAGATGACGTGAGACAGCTAGGGGATAATTTTACAGTGCATTGGCAATAATTGCATGTGTGCAAGTTCTTCTTGTGGTAAATGCAAGGTTACCCTTCTCTGGGGAGTAAGATATTTTGCATTTACTGGAGGTAAGAGCATGGACACAGGCAATTACTGCAGAATAGCTGACTCTCCATGAGCTCTCACCCTTGTGACTGGTTCATGCTCCCTCAACATCTGGGAGAATTCATCTCGTGCTCAGCCTAAACTAGTAAATGAGGTTTCCTCGATAGTTAACGGAGACAGAGAGGCTCCTCCAGATTCCTCCCACCCACCCTGGACTGTCACCCCTCCTGATGAAGGCCTGGGCATTGCAGATGCCCACACAGTCCAGATAATGCCCCACATCGCTCGCATGGTGCCTGCAGGGTGATGGCACTTGTTATGCACAGTCCTTCAAGTAATACAGACCTCCGTGGTGCAGTCAAGCTGAGGCAGGCAGCATTGGCCCTCCTGTGTGCTGCTAGTGGTGGCCCCTTTCCAGGAGGCCCAGGGCTCCGGAGGACTGTCTGGAGGCAACTGTCTGCTTCTGTTGGCGGCGGAGTGACCCCAGTCTCACATAGCGGGGCACCTAACCTTTCGTTAGATTAAAGAAGACCGTGAGTAGGTCACTTTCTTCTCTTACATCTGGGAATGAGGGCTGGCAGTCAATCACAAAAATGCTCTTGGTAGATACAAATGAGCTGCTGAAATGTACCCCTGAAATGTAGTGCAGGATCAATAGCTGATCAAGCACTGACTTCTAGAAAGCAGCAACCAAAAAAAGGCAGCATGTATGAAAACAGTGAACGAATTGCTGCCCAGCAGGATGGGAGGAATGCAATCTGACACCTTGTAACTCCCCAAAGGACAATGAGCCCAGCTGGATTTTATGATCTGTTGGGTGTGGTGAAAAATGGCAGTCCTGAAGGCAGACGCCGGCATCGCAAGTGAGCTCCTCGTGAGGGAGCGGGCCGCGGAGGACAGCCCTGCACGCGACGGGCCTCTGCAGCTTGCGCCTCTTGTAGGTCCAGGGCAGCTGCAAGGGAGGTCTATCCCAGTCCTCGTGTCCACCACCACGACTCTCAGAGCACCGCTGGGTTGAGAGCCAAAGGGGTTTTGCGGATCCAATTTGAATGTGTCTAAAATGATGCTGTTCAGACAACAGGGGTGTCCGTGCAGCTGGCTCTCCCCACAGGACTTCCTTGGCGTGGGCTGAGCGACCAAGAGCAACAGCCGGGGCTTAAATCTGTAAAAAGATAAGTCAACTTTTAAGGTCAGAGCTTTGAAAGTTTGTGCATACAGAGTGGGAGAGAAACTTATACACAAATCACGATTCCAAACGAGAATCATTTGAGACCAAAAAGCATGCTTTTCTCCTCCCCACCATGACCCTCTCAAGCTTTCGTTAGAAAGATCTCAATTTTAGTTTGTTAATCTATATCCTAGTGAAAACTCACAGAGAGTGTAATTCCAATCGTACATATATTCATATACCATCCAGGCACAAAAACAAAGCATTATACGTACTTGAAGTGGCATCTAAAGAAATTCTGATATATGATTAATTTTTCTAAAAAGTGGAATAGTCAAGAACAAAAAATAAGTGTGAAAGCAAATTAAAAGTTAAATGTCAAAAATTAGTAAATGAATTCTTAATTAAACATTAAAAATTCAGCGAAAGGTACTTGGTGAAACCCCTTTAAAAATGCTGCTGTCTTTTGAGCCTTGATGATAGTTAAAAGATACTTAATTTTGCTTTCACAATGTTTCTGTTAAAAATGAGCAACTTTCTTTCAGATTCATCAAAATTTTTGTATACAAATTCAAATCTATATAAGTGTACATAGCTAATCTATAGTTAGAAGAATAAATACAAAAATGCATTGGAGATGATATTAAAAAGAGGAATTATAAAATCCCTTTTGGTTGTGTCTTGTGCTATGTAGGAAACAGAACAGTGCGTTTAAGAGAGGATACTTGAACATCAGCTATTATCGGTCGATGAACACTGCAAGATCAGCTTTGAGGTTTACATTTAATTAATATATTGAGCAGATTTAGCTAGATAAAAGCCCACAGGATGAACAAAACACTTCTGATAGAAACATGCATCTTCTGCGTAAGTTTTTGAGGCACTGTAATATTTGTTTATACAAATCATGGCTTTTTAAACTGATGCCCCTGAGTTCCTCAGTTCAGTGCAAGCATAAGATTAATCAGAACCCCTCAAATTGTGAATTTTTGCTTCGCTGAGACAATCTATGTAATACTTTCATTGATGTCTTGTATATTGACTTAGATCATTGATCAATTCTCTCTGCCTGTGGCTCTGACATTGTACCCAGGATTGTAACAACAGCTATCTAGAAACAGGCAGTTGCGCTTTGTGAAAGCATTTGAGATTTCAGAACTTGTTTTCAATATCTATTAGTGCAAAAAACGAACCCTTCTATATTACCGCATTAACTGGAGTTTAGTGAAGCACCTCTGGGTTTTAGTCGGCCCTCAGTCCTCTGTAACTTTTCTGTCGAGTGCTGCCGGCTGGAGTCCCCCTGACACTTGTGGTTTGATGAGACGGCGTTTTGCAGAGCTGGAAGCCCGTGCCGCAGCAGTCTCTCTGGCAGCGGTGCTGTGCTGGGGCCTCGCTGTCACCTGCGTATGAGCCTTGCGAGGAACCCAGGTGGTCGTGGTGAGACGGGCACAGGGACCCTGTACGGAAACGTAGCTTTTGCATGGTTTTGAAACTGCTGATTGCCTGCACCAGTTCTCCCTTAGGTCATGAAAGTCTCAGTGGGCTTTTCCAGGAGGGGTGGAAGGAAGGATGCAAATGTAGGTATTTATGGTGCAGTAACAACATTTGAGGTAGGGTCAGTCTTTTTGGCAGTGGATACCAAATTGTTTTTTAAATCCTATTCTCTAGTGCCAGTCCAAATCTTTCTGAGTGCCGATGGTTTGCCCTCACTGACATGGGGAAAAGGGACGCACCTTTGTGCACGCACCTCGTGGGGCTTCGAGGACGATGCTGACGGAGGAGGCACAGATGCTTGTGCAGAGGTCAGGGCAGAGCAGTGTCCATGCAGGACTGGTGCCTTTTCAGTAGATCTGAGGTTGGGAGGCCACATCTTGTCTCTCTCAAGCCCCTCTACATCCTCCCCGTGAGGAGAGCAGTCCATTGGAAACACCACAGAGTGAGCTGACACGCTTCCCTCAGCGCCTCCCTGGGAGCTTTGTCTCAGGGGGTGGCACCCCAGCCCCCGGAGGTCTGACTGTTACCAGACCAAAATCACTTCTGAAGTACGTGTGTAGCTACAGTCTTTACTAGACATCACAGGAAAGCCTCGTGCTTTCCCTGCATGAAACAGCACGGTGAATCTCTCCACCGAAAGCCTGCAGCGAGCGGACTGGGTCTCCTCCCAGGTCAACACGTCTTTCGGGGGGGGTCAGCTTGCGGGGGGGGGGGGGGGGCAAATCCCAGCTGGCTCCGGCTCCCCTGAGCTCAGAGGAGCTGCTGGTGCGCAGACCCGCGGCCCAGCCTTGGGCAGCTTTCGCAGGCCGTGTGTGGTGGGGGCCCGGGCACCTCCTGGGGACCCACTGTTTTGGAACTGCCTGTTTGGTAACCTGGAGACACGGACAAGCTCTGTTAGCAAGAATTAACGGTGTGCACCCCAGCATCCCGGCACAGACAGATCACATCTTAACACGCAGCTCTGTTCTGTGCTGAAGCAAAGCTAAGCCTATGACAACCTGTGGCATCTTACTCATTACTATCTAATTAACCTCCTAATGGACACATCACAGGACTCATGTCTGTAATTATACAAAAAAATCAAGGGGAGAAGTTTGATTATTTAGATTTCTGAAATCCATTCCAATAAGCAGGTGCTCTTGAAGGACTAAATTTTGAGGAAAGCTGAATGCTACTTGTACTGGTTTGCTGTTATTTTGTGAAAATAGGCTGGGACTGAACACCTTGTACATGCAAACCCGACACTAACCAAGAATTTGTGGTACACAAGAAATGTAGGCTAGAGCACTTCAGATATATATTCTCACCTGCAAAATATGCTAGGTGAAATACTTTGTTTAAAATAAGTTCTAATTGGAATTTCTGAAATGCTACATGGTTAGCAAAGCCACGTCTACCATGCCATTATAATTTTTTTTATGAATAGATGAAATACAGAATAAAAGAGATTTTTGTGGTCATTAACAATCCAGATGTGACACCATCAAAGTGTCTTTGACTTCCCACATACATTAGTCGTGGAACATGCTCTCCATAAAGAGCCCAGTAAAATAACTGCACTCCAGACAAATCGTCCTAAAGAAAATGCTCAGGTTAAAGTCCAGATCCCCAATGGCCTTGTTTTTTTACATCACATATACATTTAATGTTATTTCAGATGTTCCCGACGTTCTTTTCTGCCTAACAAGGTCCCCGACAACATCCTTGTTCCCCGCAATGTCACAGGATGCAGGCAGCACCTTGGCAGACAAGCTGTCCATCTGCGTTTTTGGTAGCTCGCCTGTAGATACTATTTCCAGCTACCACTATGTGTTACAAAGAAAAGATCAGGGCCAGAGAAACCAAATTCGGTAATTTGTGGGGGCTCGGCTCACCCCGTGTTAACCCAGCCGCTGCCCCAGCGCCACCGAGACCGTGGCCCAGCCTGCCCCCCCCCAGGCCCCCGCTCGGGCCAGGGTCCGGGGCCCCGGTGCTATTTTGGAGACCACCACTAGATGTCCCATGGACTAAACCAGAGGAAATGATGACTACATTTACATTAATATCCTGACAATGAGTGTTTTCAAGTTTAATAATGTAGGTTTGAGTTCTTGAGTTTATGAAACCGCTGTTACACTCTACTTCATATTAATATACACAAGGTTACATACAGAGTTGTGGAATATTTATCGTGCACATTAACTTATGTATACACTCTGTCATTTATTCTGCAAAGAAAGGATTATAAAGATCCTGCACAGTCTAATATAAAACCTGTCTTTCACCCAGGAAGGCTGCGGAGCACAGGTATACACGGGCGCTCTTGCTTTGAAGACCACTCTCTTAGTTAAGATTTTTTCCCATCTATTGAGCCATGCCAAACTACTTGCCCCACAGTCAGGCTTTTCTCTTTCTTCTCTTTTTAAGGGCATATATTTTTAATACAAGCAGGTATCACATTTTTCTTCTACAGTGAGGCTCACTATATTAATTTCTAGGAGTCTGAAGACGAAGTAAAGACATCTTTTATTTTCTTTCATAACCTGCAAGTGTCCTGGGTTACAGAGTGGTACTGTCCAGCAGTTTAAAAAATATGAAGTTGGCACTGGCTTGTCCAGATTTTTGCCTGGATCTGGGCTTCCAGAAATCCTTTTCCACAGTAACGTCCTTTATTACTATATTTTAAATGGAATTTTAAAAATTACTGATAAATGCTTCCTCCGCTACCCCTGGCAACAGCATTTTGTAAAGTAGCATGAAAAGCATTTTTAAAGTATAGGTGCTTGTTGCTATTAAAGTTTAAAATGCTACAGTTCTTTCCAGTGGCTCTGAAGCAGAGAGACAGGCACAGCCACTGGAACGACTGCTTCCCAGAAGCGCACAACTGCAAATGGGGAGACAAGCAAGTTTACACCACACAGACACACATGCTAAGGGTGAACAAAATAAGAGCACATAGTCACCTGAAGCCAGTTGTCACAAACTCAGTTTATGTGCTGAAAATTCTCTGCTAATACATAGCTGGCTGGAAAAAAAAAATCCGAAGCGATAGTAAAAAATACGCAGCTAGTATTTATGTGTTGCCCTTTATGCAAAAAAAAGTATGAGTTATTATCATTTATATATTACAGGGAACACGACACTCACTTGATTAAAAACTACCTGAAAGAATAAACCTGTTAAAAAAACAAACAAACAAACAAAACCCCCCCAGTAGATTAGTTTAGAAAAGGCCAGGGATTAAGGATAGCTCCAATGTCATTTGGCTTTTTTTTGGCATGCTGCGTTACTCTAGCTATAGGCAGTGACAGCTGGTAGTGAGGGCAGGAATGATCAGCTACGAGCTCTTCTTGTGACTTCTAAACTTACCTGATAAGCGTCTCAAAAAAATGGTTCTCCTCTGCGACACCCCTCAGGCTGCCAAGCACTTGCAGGCAAACCCGCACTGAATCCTTCACCTGGCAAAGCAGGAGAAATCTGCAGCAGCATCAGAATTAAAGATTGTTCACTGTTCTGGTTTTTTTTTAAGGAGAACTTCCTGAGTTTATTGTTCCTTTGCAGTTAATCTGATCTACCAATATCCCAAAGGAGAAAGAAAGAAAGAAAGAAAAAACAGTTTAAAAACACAGACCTTAAATAGCGCAGCAGAGTGAAAAACCCCTGCAAACGGAGCTGGGACTGGCATTCTGCAAAGCTGTATAGGGTGGGAAGGAAAAAAATTAGTTTAGTCCTTTAGTGTCGGAGGTGTCTGCCAATGAAATTGACTGTTATGCTTAATTACACTGCTTGAAAACCTTGTTTATTTAATAATTGAAAGTTCGCATCGTTATTAAACAGAAGTTTAGGCTATTAGAGCTCTGTAATTAATTGATTCAGAGCTGGTGGTTTGGTGGGTTAAGTTTATACACTAGTTGTCCATGAGTGTGAAATCTAAACAGTCCAGCAGAAACGCTTCAGGAGAGCAGACCCGAGGTTAGACTTGGACACTAATGTTGCTTTCTGAGATATTCCTGGAGGAAAAAATGTTGCATTTGAAAATGTCTCTGAGTACAAATGGACAACCTGGGGGGGCGAATCTATAGCGCAAACTGGGATATAACTGCCCATGAGGCAGTTATATATGCTCTTGTATTCACATACATTCTTACATTCTTGTAACGGCACTGGCAAACTCCACCATAAATTGCATGTTAAATTAGCATTGTTTGTATGGATGCATGGATAGCTGCTGTTCTTTGAGTTAGATAACAGAATAAATATGGATTCGTAATCTTAAACCCCTTCCTGCCGCGTTTAATGAATTTTTAGTTCAGGATGTACATAAAAAATCAGGCAAGTCAAATAACAGGAATTATATATTACAGTGAGAAATGATTAAATCTGAAATATAGACTAAGTCTCTATTATACAAAGAAATATAAATAATCAGTGCCAAAAAAAGGTGCAGAGGTACACTTGCTCAGCTTTAGTGGTCATACACACCGACGACAGGAGACTTAGCAAGTATTGTCTTTTATGATAATGTAGGAAACATAATGCTGCATCAGGAGAAAAATTAATTTCTGAAAGCTACTGGAAAATAAAATAAATCTGAGATTGGCATTCAGAAATTAATTTTTATCATAAATGATACTTCCAATTAATTTCATCAGATAAAATTAAAATGGTTTATTGCAAAAGATAATTTAAACATGCAACTGTGAACAGAATTTGCTTCTAACTGGGCCATTCAGTAATACTGAAATAACACTGAGTCACATTTGATTTCACTGTTCTGAAAACTTAACAGAAAATTTTCCATGGCTCAGACTTGATATTCTCTAATGCTGCTTGTTGTTGTTGGGTTTGGTTTTTTGTTTTTTTTTGTTTTTTTGTTTTTTTTTTTTTTGAGCATACTGATATTTCACAGTCTTTTTTCATTCCCCTGTTTAGAAAGAAAAAAGTGAAACAGAAAAGCACAACCTTTGTAAGAATGATCTGTGACACCCCGTAATCTTTTGATACTGCCTTGATTTCTAATTGTGTTTTTCACATTTATAGCAAAAGAAATATGAAAAAATCAGAAATGTAACCTATATTATTATACTTTAATGTGATGTTCTACTTTTCTGTTTGTAGTTCTTGAAGTTTTTGTCTTACTTCATTAAACATTTAATAAATCACTGCCAGTTTTGTGACAGATTTTAACCATAACACAAACAGCAGGAGGTGTAAACTCAGTTCAGTTCGTATAGGCATATGATATCCGTGTCGACATCATCATCCCCTCAAGGCATATTGGCAAGACGGCCAATGGAAGCTAAGCTTTTTCCGACAAAGCTTCGAAAATAAAGTTTTCTTCTTTTATCTTACTACAAATCAATTGCAGCCCTTACAGCAAAATCCTATAAAATAACTTCAAACACCGCTTCTTAGTCTGAAAATTTGTATTATGGCTAAAACTCTTTGAAGTTTTATGACTGAAGTTTGGAGAAAAATGATTTAAGTGCTATCTGCTAGACATCAGAGTGTCAAAATTTCTCTCAGTTTTCTTGACACATAAACTGCTACCTACTGTATGTTTTTTAGGGTTTTTTTTTCTTGCTTTTAACCACCTAACCCAGCTTGCTTGATAAAAGTTTCTTAACTGCAGTTTATCCCACTGAATTAATACCCTTTTAAGCTTCGGCTTAAAATAACTGATTATTTTATTTTTGATTTTTTAGCTCCTCTGACAGCCCAGGTGGTAAGGGGGTGGGGAAAAGAGCTGCTTTCAAAGTGTTGTGTTTGTTTAAAAAGAGAAAAGAAAGCAGGTAAAGCGCCAAAAATAAAACCCGTACGGACCCCGCGGCAAAGCGCCTCCTTCCCGCTCGGTCCGGGGGCAGGCGGCGGAAGGACGCGGGCTGGCGGAGCCATAGCGTGAACTGCTCCGCCGAAGGGTGAGAAACGCCTCCCCAGCAGCGGCTCCAGGCCCGTGGGGAGGCTCACAGGGAGGCCAGAAGCGTTGGCCCCTGCGGGGCGGCCGGCCGCCCGGCCCTGGGTGTAAAGTGGCCTCTGAGCCCTGGACCACGCTTTGATATCAAACAAACGCTCCCTCCACAGCAAGGCTCTGAGCTGTCCGTAGGCCTTCGTTGGCCCTTTTAGGCCAGGCTTCCTGTCAGCACGCTGTTTTCTTCTTTTTACAAATAAAGCCGTGAAATACTGGCCACAATCTGAACCTCTTTGCTTGGTTAAAATGCCCATCGAGTGCGAACACCTGAGCAGGGACTTTGGAATCTGGGGAACAAGAAGGAAAGCTTGATCTAAGACATGCCTTTGCTGTTTACTTTTTTGATTTAATTTTAAAAATAATCAGAAAAGAAAGTCAAAATGCTATTCTCTGTAAAAGAAAAATGGTGTTTTATTATCAGAATTGCATCAAAGTGACATGTGTCAGAATTCGAGAAGATGGTTTGCATACAAAAATTAAGCAAGGAGTGTGAAAGCTTCTACAGAGAGCTATGGCAAAAAACGTTAAAAAAAAAAAAAACTGTGTCATCCTGTGTATTGCAGCCTTGCAAAATTTCATTCACCCAAGATGAGTGATTTGTTTTGATGGGCAAGGAAAATATAATCATTTGAGAGAAGAAGGAGGAAAAAGGAGGGGGTGGGGGAGTCCATTATCATCATCTTGGAAAAGGGTGGGTGAATAGATTTTGTGCCTGAGCTGGTAAATTTGTAGTACAGCTTTGCATGGCTGAAATAATATAATAAACTGACTTAAATATAAATGCCATTTAGGAACTATTCCATAGTGAACAGTTAAAATGATGGCATTCAACAGAACTGCCACAACAGAGCCTGCTGTTGCTGCTAATTTGCTGAAGTAGATCTGCTGTCTTTACTTCCTCCACTGCTCCTGCTGCACCTCGAGGCATGCTGAGGGCTCATCCATCATGTGCTGGCTCATAACAAGGCAAGAGGAGGGAGCGCGATTGTAGTGTACAAGAAACTGAAGTGTAGGTCCAAAAGGTCACAGGAAACCATCAACTGTTTAGAACGGGCGAGCTGGAGAAAGATCTCGCTAAGGAAAACATAGCACGAAAAGAGTTCATAGGCTCCTCCAGAGCAGCCGTGGTGGTGGCTGCTAGCGGCCAGGCAGGAGGAGCTGCGTGCGGGAAGGGCGATCCGGCGCACGCGAAGGACAAAGCCCCGCAAGGCCGCACAGGGCTTGATAAGCTTTTAATGCAGAACAACCGCAAATTGCCGTTACTGCTCCAACGGAGAACCAAGATACGCCAGTGTTTTCCGTTCTGTCATGTGGCATTAGGTCAAAAGACTGGATAATAGCAGCAATACATTAGTCCTGCCAAAGAGCTGCACTGACACAAGCTATGTGGGCATGTGGGCACAGTTACCGCACCTCCACGAACGCTGCTGTGGCCTAACTTTCGAACAGTGGCGCCCACAGCAGAAACACATGGCTTTGAGCGGGCACCAGGCGCTAACAGGCAGCTTTGAAAACTCGCCTTGCCTTTTTACGATCTTTTCACCTGCCATTTTATAAGATGGTGGGGAAAGACGGCCATGCTGGTCCACATTATCAAACATTGGCTGTGTGAGTCTTAAACCTTCTGGCAAACAGTTTAACACGCTCTTCATAAACCGATTCTCCAAGATAACCCATCAGGCTGCGATGTAGATGATAAAGCACCATCTGACAGCACAATCCAGGCTTCACACTACCAGTCACGTCGATCAACATCTGAACTAATGTCAGAGTCTTCTCTTACTAATGAGCCGCTGCACTGAGCAGCAGCCTTGCTATCAGTCAGATAACTGTAATGAGGGAGAATGAATGGCAAGACCCCTCTTGAGAAGTTTCCTCTCATCTAGCCACAGAGGGGCTTCATTGTTCACTTATCTCAGTACAGACCAAGAGTTTCTTCCTTCAGGTCTCTACCAGCACCACATATGCAGTTACTCAAGCATCTCATTTACATGTTAACTGCAGCTTTTTGGACACTTTCTACCAGGAATGAATCTGGACAAAAAAAAAAAAAAAGCAATCTTTTTTTTTCCTTAGAATCATTTATAATCTCAGTGCTTGCACACAAGGATGTCTTAATGTGTACTTCAAATTCAAATGAAAGTATATTGCCATGTTCCCCAAGTTGGATGCCTTCACGTAGTGCTGTGCTTTCTTTAAATTATGAGGCTACGAGGCACTTTTGTTCAGATGCTCACACTTTGATTTTAAGCAGCAGCTACCACACACAGGTGTAGGCTATTTACACATCCATTAATATCACTGGAGGAACCAGAGGGATGTGATCCACATCCATAGCTTTCCATCAATATAATAAAGACACAATAATGATTTCTTTATTTTTCTTTATCCATCTTGCTACTGCTGAATGGCCTGATCTGAACAGTTACAGCCAGGCCCAGAGGTTCCGTCCAAACCAGAACTCGGGCAGTTTGCTAAGAAGGTGATTTATAGCTGTAGTGATTGAAGAAGGTCCCATAAATAAATACAATAGGAGAGGAAAAGCTGAGGAGCAGTAAAGAAAGCGCTGGCATTTGACAGTATGAACCACTCGATCTCTTTACAGAGATTTTTTTAGTTACTAGATTAAGAGCAGGGTGGTTTTGTTTCTGCCCTGAGTTTAACTCTCAGAACGGACAGGCTGGCTGTTGTTTGTTACTCCTATCAAAATAGTCATTAGAGAAAAGCCAGGCTGGGTTTTTGTATTGCAGACTGAGGTTGTGACTTGCATCTTTCTCATCTTCCCAAATAATATTTCAGACAGGTTTTGTTTTTCTTTATCTTAAATCAACATCTCACGTCTCTCAGTGATAAGTCTCAGCATGTAATTATTTATTCACTTCCCATTCCAAACTACATAAAAAGGGTTATCGAGTTTATATTTTTTAAGACTAATGAGCTGTTGGTTAACACTTTCAAGACAATTAACCGGCAGTATCACTTCTCATCAACTGACAAAGCCATAGTTGCGTTCAAAGTAGGAGTTATGGCTGGTATAACCACCTTTGTGCAGCAGACAGGAAGCGTACATGCTGTATGATTGCCTTGTGCTTGTGTTACTGCAAACCCCAAATTACTTTGCCTTAAAGTGTTGAGATACAGAAGAAGAAGATGGTTCCTTTTACGACTCTTTCATGTGTGAATCCAGTATATGCATGAGTTTGTTTCCAGGACTGGCAAAAGGTTCAGAAAAAAAATTACACAAAAAATATCAAAGGAAAAGCTTAAACTGAATTTACACCCAGCATTTCTTTTCTTGAAATACGGATATTTTGCAGCTTTGCACCAAGTTTGTGCTTCTGTTTAGAACGGGCTCTCCTTTGGAGAACAGAATGGAAAGTGGCGCCCCTTGTGCATTGGTGGAGGATAGCTTAGCTCAGCAAGATTACTCAGCAAAATGTAGAAATAAATATTGAATTTAAATAAGCACCTTTTCCAGAATACGATCATATGCTGGAAACCTTGAAGGGACTGCAAAATATAATGTCATTAAATAAAAGACTTCAACTGTAGTAATGAAGGTGCATGACTTATAATTGAGGATATCAAAAAAATGCACATAAATGGATACCTTCAAATGTACAGTTACATTTTGGTGTTGACTTACATAGCAAGCAAGAAAAACCCTTTTGTTTGTTTTGGGAGTCCCAGCCACACAAAATCATGTTACTCCTCACTGTTCTTGCTAAAAGGGATTCCAGCAGTGGATTCTATTACATTTGGTTTTTTACTCATCTCCCAGATACACAAGATTTTGACTCAGAGAAGAATCATGTGCTTACTCCTAAATTTTTCAGTAGGGCAACTCATATGTCCGGACTTCAGCACCTGCTTGTTTGCTTTGATAGACGAGATTGCTGGTAATGAGAAACGGTAGGGCACAAAATGACTTCTGTCCACTAGATTGCCTGTAAGGGGATTCACATAGTCTCTGACATAAGTTGACTATTTGGGCTGAGTTACCCACCTGACGACGTTAGTGGCATTCAGCAGAACTACCTGCATTTGTTACTACATATGCGCATCCCCTACCATGCTGGTTATCAGAACAGGGCAGCTTTTCACACTGTTACATACCGCTTTTGCTGCTCGTGCAGGGACCCTGGCCAGGAGTCCTCAGCGCCTTGTCAGTGCCTGGATGCTGCAACAGCCCCTGAGGGCCAGCGGCATCTGGCACAGGCCAGAGCTGCCCTTCAGGCTTCTCTGGCTTCTGCCAAGGCACCAATAAAGCAGACTCAAGATCTGGGCAGCACAAACTGTCTTGGATGATGGCTGCACCATTATCCTTGACCAAGGCACACAGACCTGAGCCAAAGAGGAAAATCTGGTCAGGGTGCAATGAAGTGGGGGGTGGGGGGGGGGGGGCCTCTAATTTTCATGCTCAAGAGCCTGCAGGGAAGTAACCTGGAAAGTGCATCATTCTCCTATGCCTTTAAAACATAACCTTTTTATTTCTTGGGCAGCTGAGATTTCTTTCCCTGAAATATATTTTTGTGAGAGTAGTAATCCTCCACAAACATGTCTCATTGTAAGCATTTCTGTTTCTAGAATTAGTTTTTCACGTGAAGTTTACATTTTATTAACAAAAATGGAGGTTCTTTTCAAGTTCACTCTTTTCAAAAGGCCATTTTGCGTCATGGTGAACTTGGTTGGCTCTTTATTGGCCCATTTGCTGGGGGCAAGGCAGGAGATGCAGGAGAGCATGGGCCTCTCTGCAGGCAGATGGTGTTGATGGGGCTGTCTGCACCTTCTCCCTAGCACGTGTCCCAGCCCAGACACCAGCCGGCTGTTCTCAAAGCAGGCAAGTGTGCGCTGAGCAGCAGCCACTGCAGCACCTCTTTGACTCGCCAGGAAGGCTAAGGCGCTTTATTTTGCAGCCTGGACTGTCTATGTGTCCCACCAGCACAAAGGACAAGTGTAACTCCTCAGCAGCGAGCACAACCCTGCCTCAAGTGGCATGACAGCACTCACTGCAGCCCCCCGGGAGACACGGGGAAACCGCCACGTCCTTTCCCTGATCCGCCTCCTGCTCCCAGGGCCCTGTTTACTGGTTTTTGCCAGCAGAATTTTGTGTAATCCTGGGCTGCACCTGAGAGAGGGATATCTGGAGCATAGCTGCCATTCCCTAATGGTACAGAAAAGCACTGGTGGGAAAGCATGGCAATGCTAAAGGTATTGTAAATAAAATAAATCCGTGGGGCTTCAGGGATGTAATGTTCCACCTGAGATTTATATGCAAACTCTGAAATATTAAAAGCACCCTAGTGAAGGCATTGCTAATTAGAAGGATAAAACAGTCGTGCGTAGAGAACAGATTATTTAAAACATAAATTATTTCTTATTAGGATAATAGTGTCTAATTAAATGTTGAAAGAGCTGGATGGCAGTTTACACTGTAAAATGATCCATTAAACATGTTCCCGTTAACATCAATACAGCTATTGACAAGCAGATCCAATTTTGTTTTACTTTGTAGGAGCAGACAATAGCAAGTTTTACTACTGCTATCTTATTTTACAAGCATTAATGAACAATTAACCAACACTAGCACTCTTTCCATCTGTAATCCTGTAGTAGGATCACTAATCTCCACCACTAGCAGCTAATGATGAAGGTCTCTTAAGCTTTACTTCTTATCTCAGCCAGTTCTTAATACTTGCATAAGTATGCTTTCTGAGCAGGGCGGCCCCCCATGGCTCTGCGACTTGAATACAAAAGACTGGTGAAATTTTTGAAGGGTTTTGTGTTCAATAACACTTCTATACTTATGTTTGCCTTCCTACAACAACAAACACAAGTGATCAGCAGAGGACTAGCAAGGTCACTAAGGGCTCCGTGTTTCCATACTTGTTCTAATACTTATAAGAATGTATTCATGCCCTATTATATATATTCCCTGGCTGCTCAGGCAGAAGTTCTAAACTGAAATGAAATAAAGAGAGAAAATAGAAGACTAAAACAGTATTTACTTCAAGAATAAGTTTGCTGTTTGGATCAGACAAAAGGAAGTTAGAAAGTGACTGCCATTAAAAATACATGCAAGATAAACTGAAAATTTTATAGTGTACAATACACATGACATTTTGTAACTTCTCTTTCAAAGTGTTCCTGTTTATACCGTACACATGAGCGCTGTACACCGGGGTAACAGCAAAGTTGCCGTTGTGTTAACTCTTCTCCAGAACATCCAAACCAAGATAACATTGCGGCAACTTCACAGCTGGGAAGCTGTGGACACAGCAGGGTTCTGTCCCAGCCCATATCAGGAGAAGGTTCTCCATAATCAGGGCAGTCATGCCAGCATTAAGGTGGGGTGCAATTAAAACAGAGCCACACAGGGCTTCATGTCCTTCAAGAGTATCTTTTGCTTTTTAGAGAAACTGATAAATGCAAGACTAATACATTTACCCTGGTCTATTTTATTTATAACACACACAATGCTTGAACGCCACGGCCCCAATCCAGGCAGAACTCAGAACGCTGGGGTAGTTTCCTGGCCTAAATAAAAGCCTTGGCAGAACTGCTCCAACCGGGCCCAACATCCACTGCAGCAGCGGAGCTTGCTGGGCAAAGGTGAACAGCAGGCAACCAGCAAAAAGCTTGTTCTAGAGAGGGAGGTCATATTGGCCCGTTAAAAACTGATCCTGATCCTGCCCACATTTTGTGGTGTAACTGGCAGATCAGCATCAAATTGCCCCATGCTACCTGGTGATGGAGGTTATTGTACAGTCTTGGACTGGCAACAGAACATACCTAAAAGCTATATTCCCAGAGGTGTTCTGGCAATAAATGGCAATATCAGGGATGCTGAGTAAATGTGCTCTATAAATGGCTAGAAAATGAGAATTAATGTTTCCAATTCAACCAAAAGCTGCCTCCTTGTGTACTCTGTTCTAAGATATATAAGATAAGGCATACAAGGAAGCTGAATTCACCTGTCATCTATGACTGAGCGATGTCTTGGAAAAAAAGTCAAACTGAGTAATTGGCCTCTATACAGACACAGGCCATTTTTTGTTGCATTTTACAGTGCATATCACAATGCTGACCTTTTCCTTCACCAGAGCTCCTCAGCCTCAGTGCAGCAAAGGCAATAAATAGCATTAACTAGAGGAAAGAGCACTTGTTCTATATCTCTGCAGGAATTTGTGAACGAGCCTCACTTTTGCCATATTGTCTTCTTTTTCTGGGCTTGTGATTGCCCGGCGTGGCCCAGGCAGCCGTGGCACCTTGCAGGTATGGTGGGAGGAGTGCCCGCAGACCTGGCTTGGGCCAGCCTCTCCAGGCAGGCTCTCAGAGGAGCGTCTCCCTGGTGGAAGTACAGGGGCAGGCTGGACAGCCTCACCTGAGAAGTAACTTTGACATCCTACTGTAGCCAGGGTGTGTGATGAAAGGGGTGGAGAATAAAAGAAAGAGGTTCTGGGACTAAGTGCAGTCTTTATTTACTCAAGTAAAACTTCTATTAAAATCAAGGGGAAACTTGCCAAAGTGGAGCCAACTAAAATGTGGGAAGGCAGGCCCTTATCAAATTTAGAGTGAAATGATTTGCTTATGCACATATCACCAGCCATTAGTGACAAGAGAAAGGCAACTCTGGTTTGCTTTACCCAGCTTTTCCTTTTTTAAGCCTTCGCTGTTTAGCTTCATATCTGATGCATGGAGATTTTCTTGATGTGACAGTCATGCGCAGTGTGAGTGGATAGCCCATGCTCACTCCCCTCAGCAGGTTTCAAATCTCAGCAATGGCTCCAGGTGTCTGTGGTAGGATCAGAAGACAGAAAGGAAGGTGGATGGAAGCTAATTTCATCTTGATGCATTACAGGGATTCGCCTTCCATAGGACGCACTTTGGAGGGTTTGTTTGGATTGCCTGTATATTTGACTGCAAGACATCTTTTACCCTGACTGCATAGCAATACTTCAGCCACCTCTGAAAGGCTTTGATTATACCAGTACCAGAGAGAAGCAATTTAACTGTGTCAGCATACTCCACCCAGATGACTTTTCTATACTAAAAGTGCAAATTATCCAGGGCAGAGATCTGGGGTAACACAGCTAAACTGGTTCAGACACCTGACATAGCTCCTAGGTCCACATTTCCCTGTGTTGAACAACCTACTGCCAACATATGCCAAGGAAGATGTTTGGAGGGGAGCGAGCAGTTCAGTTCTGGAACATCTCTCTCACTGTAACTCTCCTTTGCAAATACCTGCAGGGAATTCAGGGATACCTTCTGGAACCAGAAAGCCCTGGAAAACCCACGTGAACGCCACAGCTTGCAAGATTGTTGGATAAAGGAAGCATTAACAAGAAAACAAAGATCTGAGGTGGTGAAGCATATTATGGGGAGTGGAGGAAGGGTGGCCTATTTGTCACTATTCTGTGCCTCCTGCTCATTTGCACAGCTGTACTAGAACAGCAGTACAGCAAGAGGACTGCTGCAATAGCTGAGTTGAAGCACAGACAGCTCAAATGGTTCCTTGAATCAAATATAGAAACTAGTAACTATCTTCCTCCAATTGCTTACAAAATGTTCATTTTACTTCCATTTAATTTTCATACTTTCCTGAAGGTATGGCATTTTTACTCTTACCTGCTGTACAAGGAAAATGTCAATAGTGCATTGTTTCCATTTTTATCACGTGATAAAGACAAAGATAGAAGCTAATTAACAATATTATTTCCAAGATAGGAATACAGCTTGTCTGTGATGATAATGCTTTGAATTAACCGGGACAAAGCCAAAACCTTGGTTCAACATTTCCATTTTGTAGACAGTGGATATACTCCTTGTATTCTCCACCCCCACCCAACTCACATATTCATTACCCAAATTGCCTATCCTCAAAGTGATAATATAGTGTGGTACAACATGCCCCGACAGAACACAAATTGACTCTGTGCCTAGATACTACACAGACAGTGCAAAGCAAATATCTCACTCTATTATCTGTTGTCTCTATGAATCAACAGATTACATGGTTCACTGAGTAGCTGAATAACTTTTACACAGTTTGCTCATATCTATTTACACATATTCTACAAAAAATACATTAACACCAAAGAACAAATGTAAAGAAAAAAGTATACCTGCAGAATCCAGACAAATTACACATGTGAAAAAAACAAAATAAACAGTCATGGTTAAATTTCATATACCATATCTGTATATAAGAAAGGAGACTTTTCCAGTGACAGAAACTTGAGACCAGTAGCTCTGCGGAAGGCCCTAAAAACCTTAAAGAGGAATCATACAATTTGTGACAAGTTACATTTATAGTTGAGATTATGCACCATATTTTAAAGGGCCCTTAACGTTCCACAGACCAGAAATGGAACCGAACTGCGTACCTTACTGATGATATCTGTCTTTAGGCTATAGTTATTCAGATAGCCACATCTCTGCGTTAACAGTCATTCCTATCTGCTGTTTTGTAGAAGATGCAATTTTTTTGGAAGAGCAAGTAGGACATGCCCTCCCTTTTCATACCTGGTGTGACTGTGCAGTGAGCGAAGCAGTTTTCCCAGTGTCACCCCAAAAGGGAACAGAGCTGCAGCCAGCAGGCTAACACAGGTTTTACACATAGGTCTAAAATTGCATAGGGATAGCTCACCATCTTGACCACTTGTCCTGGTTTGTCAGCTCCTTGCAGTGCCTTGTTTAAGCAGCAAAAGAGAAGATGATGGTGCAAGAGAAGAACAGATATCTATGCTTCGCAGTGCTGTACCTCACTTCCAGATGGATTTTGCAACATGGGGAGCTCTCTGTATAACAGCAAAGGGTAGCCTGTCGTGCCCCTTCAATGCAGGTAGCCCAGACTATGCCCAGGAGGTGCCACAGGAAAGAGAAATTCATGGGTGGCAATATCATAAAAACTTGCAGCTGCTTATCCAATTACATTAATCTGAATGGCAACAGTAATCTATTTAAAGATTAAAACTAAACAGTAATTCATTTTAAGATTAAAATTAAACGAGGGATGCATTTAACTAAATTTAGTAAAGTGCAATACCTTTTTGCAGGTATGAAATAAACAGTTGTGAAAAAAAGGTTTTCAGTGCTAGTTAAATGGCAGATAAATTTAGCCAAAAACTGTGGGGTGTTGGATTTTAACAAAAGCCTGGGATGCAGGAAGGGAATTTCTGTTGCTCTGAGTTGGTTAATAACATTTAATTTGAAAGGGAAGATTCATTAGAACTGGTAGATTTTCCTCTGCAAACCCTGTGTGCTTCTCTGGGCAACAAATCCTACATGCTCTTGGTAATGGAAGATGCTGTTGTAACAGCCTTTTGTGCATCCTGATTGAAAATTCAGCTACATAACCCTCACTGAACTGTTTATCTTATGTACTTATTTAACTAACATTCAAACTGACAAGTCTCCTATTTCTGGGCTTTCTTTTTATACTTTAATGTATGCCTTATCAGATGAAGCTCAGATACTACCAAACTTTGCATGTTTTTGATTTTGCACATAAACTGAAGGGCAGAATTCCAGTCTATGTCCTCAGTCATTCATTTTTTCAAGATCTTTGAACAAGACTTCAAACCCTGCAAAAATACAACCCAAATACAGACTTGCTTCTCTGTCTGTACAAATACGTGAAAGAAACTGGTGTGTCAAGTTTCAATGTAGGAAAGCCTAATTGAAGCTTTAACTACATTTGAAACAAGAGGCAGGCAGCACTACCAAACTGCTTTATTCAAGGGCAGAAAGACATTCAGGAATAGAGCTGCTCGAATTATTCATTACAAATAAATTATCCAATTAATTTGGGTAATTTTTCTGATCATTAATAATTCATAAGCTGCTCCTGATGGTGGTGAATTTGTGCATCAGCCCTGATCCCGACAACACTTAGGCACATGTTTAGCTTTTCGTATTTGCCATAATCCCACCGAACTCCATCAATTTTCTGTGTACGCTGCAGGTGAGCCAATGGAGAGTTTACAAACAGCTTGTTCCCTGGGTGCTTTTAAAGGAGTAGTCATTTGCTTGAGTCATGCAATATTGTGTCTACTCCTAATTGGATGAATGACAGTTCTCCAAGAGAAGACTGAATGCTGAATAGCCAAAGATGAATGTTCTTGTTCAAGTCCTTTTCTTTTTTCCACACACAGAGGTTTCATTCAAGTAAAGCAGTAGTCTCACAAACATTTGTGTAAACAAAACAAAATACTGATGTGAATATTCATAATAGTGAATAAAACAGAATAGACCCTGCAGGAATATACACAATGGGAACGAATGGTTCTGAATCCTGTTTGGCCATAGGTACCTTGGAGAGGGCGAGAGCACAAATGCCGTATATTGGAAAGTACTGCAGACTGCACTGCTTAAAAATGGAAGGCATTCCAAAGAAGTAGGTTGTGTCATTTGGCTTCCTGTCCTATGTGTGTATTTTTAAATTTTGTCCATCCTAAATGATCAGCAAGTTCTTGTGTTACCACCGCACAGATGTCCTCACTCTTCCAAACTACTTTAACCAAAGTAAAATCTCACCTGGCTTCTTCAGTGGCACTCTAGAAAGTTGGGAGCAGTCTTCTTTCTGCCAGCCCCCACATTCCTTTCACAAATCTTCATTCCTGTTGAGTAGTGCTTGTGGGAGGCTTGGTTATTTATCAGTTCCAATGCTTTAAAGACTTCACATTATGAACTACTTCTGAAAGAAGAAAATAATTATTAGTTAGCCAATTTATAATGAGCTTTCTTAAGTGCTGGTTCCTGTTTCTCCATAGGTCCAGTCTTTTTTGTACCTCAGTTAACACTCTCTCAGATATAATCAAATATTGTAGCAAGTCCCCCGTAAATAAGATGTAATTAAATGTAACAATTCTCATTGATGGTTTAAACAATTATGCAAATCCAGAGCTGTGCTGACAGCTAGGTATAATGCCTCGCAAACTTTCAATTACCTGCTGTCCACCAACTGCTGTCTCACTCAGATCAGCATAAATTGCAGATCACTTAGGCTCTTCCCCGAAAGACCCAGTCAAACAAAGCATGGTCCCAGAGTCTGACATAACAAAACATGATAGCTAAAACACAAAGGGAAGCATGCTTATTTTTGTATCTGATATCTGACAACAACTTCAATATAGTGAGTATTTGATTCAATTTTGTGTGTCAGATGGCAGTGAAGCAGACAATAAGGTGTCCACAGTATTTATGAACAGGCAAACACCACAGTTCACTGGTGAGGCAAAATAATTTTAGGTAGCACTGAACCCGTCTGCTTGCATTAGGTGGGGCAGATTTCTAGATAGAATAGAAAAGCTGCAATCTTTTTTGCTTTTACTGCTAGCAAAGAACTCAGAACAACTCTGACTATTAAATCATTTTGTCACCCTCTCACCTAACTATCCTTTTAACAGAGCCACTTCCATTTGCACTTAACATAACACAAGCATCTGCTGGCCTAGGTCTCAACCTTATTGATGTACTGTCCACATAACTTAGGAGAAGAAGCCTTAACCCTAACCTCCCAAGGAAGAATAGCCTGGCAGATCCTCCAAGCAAGTGTGTGTGGACTGTGGATGGGGAGGTTCTAGTTCATGCTCCATGGTAAGCACATTCAGGTAACAGGATGCCCAGGCTTTCTTTTGTTGAGCACAACATGTTTTTTTCAGTAAAAAGTTAACATCCTAAATGTTTCAGTCATTGCTCCACTGGGTATCAGTCAGGATGAAAACCAACACATACACTACTACATTATTAGGGAAAAATCTTTTAATGAGAATTTACTTCAGGCTGCCAGAAGCAGCTATCATACCCCATGCTAAAACAAACATTGGACAGCCATGCTGCCCCTATTGCACAAGTGCAACGCACGTATTTGTGGGTGAAACTGGATGCTCCCTTCAGCTCCACATAGACAGCAGCTCCTAGTATTTCCAGGAGATGCAAAAGCAATGGAGTTTACAAGTCAAGGCCTGTGGTGTGTGTGATACTCTAACCATTTCAGTGCTCTTACATCAGTGCAAAATCCAAATATAAATGAGTGGCATAAACAACACTGGCAGATGCTTTCCATGACTTGGAGTGGTGTGTCTAGGGATATGTTAAAATAACTAACTCAGGGAGTTAAACATTACTGATTTTCTAATGCAAAACTCTACATTTGTGTTATTCTGGGGATAGTCCTTTGAAATCTTTGTTTAAAGTGCAATGAGAGAAGAGCCCTGAGATATTCTGAACTCAAAGAAAAAGCAAAGAACCCAAGAAAACAGCCCCAATCAGCACTGTTTAGGAAAAGGATTCTCTCATGTTTTAGCCCTCTTCAGAAAGTTCTTCCAGACATGCCACCTGCCCTTTGTCCTCTGTGCAGCCGCTAACACTGCGACACAGGTATACGCCACCCAAAGCCCTTGGGTTGGATGGCACAGCAAGGAACAGCCTAATAAAGCCACATCTGCCTCAACCTCCTTGCTGCCTTCATCGTGGGGGAAGCTGTGCCATGTGGACAAACAGGGAGGCTCTCCCAGCTTTTAAGGGAAATATTTGCCCAAAGGAGGAAAAGGCACCTTGCCCTCCTTCATCCCACCTTGTGCGGGGCAAATGGGGTGGGGGAAAGACACTGCACCTCTGTCAACGAAGGGGAGCCATGGGGAATCCCTGGCCCCCAGTCTGGCTGCAACGGCTCCCTGCAGGGATGAAGGGAGCCGAGCTGGTCACCGGCAGCTGCCCTGAAACCGGCTCCTGCCCCTCAAACTGCAAAAAGAGATGCTGATGCCACCAGAGTCTCTTTGCTGGGGGACTCCTTGACAGGAAGCCTGCCTCCTGCTAGAGTAATATGTCACTCAAGCTTTCCTTGTGGGAAAAAAAAATCAACTATTCCCTCTCCGAAAGTTTCACGGTGATCCTGTGAATTACTTGAATCTGACCATACTCAGAGGTAAATTTTCCCTCAGAATTGCCAGCTGGCCCCAAATTCTCTGCCCTGACTGCACTCAGAAGTCTTCATCCTAATCCCAAACTATTCATCCCAACACTTCTGCTGCCATCAATAGATTTAAGATGTTTTTAATGCCTTCCTTGAACTTGCCTTGTCTCCTGTCAGCCAGCCAGAAGTGGTTTTTATCAGGAATAAGATTCAAAGAGTCTGCCCTGCAGCAATCCCATAGTGCACTTCTTTGTCAGAATCCTAATGACGATTTATATATACTTAAGAGACTATCTCCAGCTGTAAAACTGAAAAGCTTCTGGGGGTCTATACAGTTCCCTGACCTCAGACCTATTTTTATATTTTGATCTTGGGGATAGTGCCTCCCAACACTCCCCGCGGTAACAAAGTGCTAGCTTAACCAGTAGTAGCAAGACTTAAAACAGGGCACTCAGGATCAAAGTGCCTAACAAACTCGAGCATTAGCCACTGTGTCAGCCCTAGAGATAGTCACGTTAAACTGTAGCATGAATATGGCTAAGCCTCCATGCTGAAACTAAACATTGTGCTCAGCGGACGTGCATCTAAAGAGCCATTTTCACTGAGGTACGTACGAACGAACGCTCCATTTACCACGCTAAGCAAACACCCACGGCAGAAGCACTCACCTCCCAAGCAAAGGAAAATTATACAATTATGTTGCTTCTAAACTCCATGGAGCTGTTTTTAGAATTTTTCCTGAGTTACTTGCTTTCACTTTCATCTTGAACAATTATGGAAGAGATTTTGCCCTATTGATTTAGGAGAATTGAGGAAATAAGGAGAGGGTGAGAGCACTGATGAGTCTGGATTAAGAGAAAACACAGGCAGGATAAGGTTCTGTCAATGAACTGACGCTTCATTTTCCTTCCATTGTGTGATTACCAGAAGCGCAGTACACCAGCAACAAGGATGATCACATGAAGGCGGGAAAACACAACTGTCAGGCTTCAAGGACAAAGCCTATTCTTACATTGCCATTCCTTAAATCCAGACATTAGAGCAAAAGGAATGAGAAAAAAGCAGCTCACTCATGGATAGCTTACTGAGGATACTGCAAAAGATTATGCTAATCTTCACTTCATTGTCCTCTGCAAAATGTTTTCATACCATGCCTTTTATCTGTGGAAGGGATGCACAACCTCTCAACTCTGTGACAGCGAGCACTTTCTGTGTGGTTTCTGCGTAATTAACACCAGCACTAGACCTTTTCATTTTTGCTACTCAAGCTTATGGCCTTTTAAGGGTACCCACAGGGGAGCATCCCTCACCCCTTTGCTTGTGGCCTAAGTGATAGTCCCAGCTTATCCTTAGCTACATATACCATCTGTTAATAGCAGAAGGATCAAAAACTTTTGGCTAGCCTGCATTTTTCAAAGAATGGGGGCAGGCAGCATAAACAACATGCAAGACACGATTTCTAAGAGTTTTAATTTTGAGTTAGGTCCTAAAGACTTTGGGTTTTATTTAAACTGCCACTGCATTATCATCTAGATTATGTTCACATGCACAGTCATGTAAGGAGGTGGTTTGAATTGGATAAAAGTCAGCATTTAAGATAAAATCCACCCTCACATAGTCCTATTTTATCAAGGAACAGTGACATGTTAGATATCCATATTTTTTGCCAATCTGCACACAACACACTGAAGCTGCAATCTTGCCCTAAAGTGATCATCCTCATTTTTGAGAGTAAAACAGAATGCTTGAGACTGTATTTGGCACCACTGATGGTGGGAATTGCACCCCACTAGTGACACAGGAATTGCCTCCGAGCAGCACAGACCTGATGAAAATAAAGTAATGTGGTGCTTCACCAGTAATAATTACTTTCATCAGCTTTCCTACATGCAGATTTTATCTAATTAAGCATCCGAATAGATAAACTTGGATGATTTGCTTAGTTCTTTCCTATCCAGGAACATTATTTCCCTGGTCCAGTTCCCCACCAGCCCATGCTGTGCTGGTGCCTTGGCCTCCAGACATATACACACCAGTATTTCTTGTGAAGGTAGGAAACGCACAAGTGTATTTCACACAAGTAGCACGTGCTTTCAGGACTCACCAGTTGCTCTGCCCTGCCTGGGGAGCAGGAACTAGCACAGCAGCAGCCTGCTCACAGTGCAGCAGGAGCGTCTAGCAGCAGGCCAACATCTTCAGGAGGCTTTGGCCTGCCCATGCAACTCCCAGCCCCGCTGAGGCTCGAGTAGCTCAGCTTCCTCTCCTGCCACTTTTGACTTTGTTGGAAGGCTCCCAGCTGCCCAGTGATATGTCGCTGTTGTTTATGAAATTGCAACTGAAGCAGCCCTGAAAACAGACTATGCTGTACAGACCGACTAGACCTAGGCATTGCCTTTCTGGGCATGATCTCGGGTAGATGGAGCTAAGCTCTTGTATGGCTGGTCTGGAAGAATCAGAGGTGGTTAGGCAGTAGGAATGGGCACAGCTTCTCCTTACATTTCCATGTGCATTGACATACCCTCCCCTCCCCGTGAAAGACAAATGTGCCTTGAGATAGTTTGGCAACGTGACAGATGGTAACTACCACTGTGGCTTATTATAGTGCTGCCAATGTCTCAGATGTGCATTAAACTCATACACTGACAGGAAGTCTCAGGGAAGTGTTGTTCTACATTTTTCTGCACAGACATAATCTCTTTTTAAACAAAAAAACAAAGACATGAAGATTTAAAACCCTATCTGTCAGGATGTCCCGCACTGAAGGGCAGATACTATGGAGAAACGGCGTTCCTGATGATCTGCAGTAACACCATGTTCTCATATGTGAAACCAGCTTGTTCATCACTGCACATAAAGAACTGGAAAGCCTCATGACTCTAGCCAGTTCTCTGCCAAAGAAGTAAAAAGATTCTATTTACTTTGCAGAGAAATAATCTGTAAAATAAGGGCTTGAAAGAGAGATTTCTTTAAAATTTATGGTTGGAAGTACAGAAAAAAAAATTCATATTACTTCAGTGTTCTGATTTAGTTTTTCTTTTTTACAAAAAAATCATCCTTTGAACTGTTAAGGCCTTACATATACTCAAGTCCAAAACCAATACAAATTCTGTATTTATTTTGAGTAGAGGCAGGTCATAGGAAGTCTGTGCTAACTTTTCATCCCTAGAAACCTGAGCCGAAATCTCACATTAGCTGACAAATGAATATGAATGTGTCTTATGCTGGCAGCTCCTGTGCATGGGAAAATCGAGCCATAATTTGTCATTATAGCTTTTTTTTTTTTTTTTTTTTTTTTTTTTTGGCTTAGAGAGGCTGCCAAGAGCAGAGCTTTAGAAAACTGGGCTTAGGCTGCCTGGACAAAACAAAATGAAGTTTCCCAGTATGCAGCTACATTTTGTTAGGTTCCAAATTATCCCTATAGGTCTTTATTTTCATAGGCACTGATATTCACGTCCAACTTTACAAAGAAACTTGGTAACTATTTGAAAAAGGAACCATTACCACAGACCTGACTGCAGTGAAGCTGTCACAGAGGAAACTGGGAAAACAAACACCATTTTTACGTATTGAAGCTGCTGTACAAGAAAGAGTCCATAATCTGGAAAGGCAGACTTGGAAGCCACTTTTGTAATTTCTCTAAATGGGAATCACTAAGGTTGCTATTATTATAAAAATAGTCACATATGTACCAAAGAGAGAATTCCAGCAAAGGTTTTGGCTGGGGGATTCAAGCAGAATGCAAGTAATTCGTGATAAAATCTGATCAACAGACTGTTCATATAGTGTCCTAACTATAAAACAGATTGGGGCAACTAGATAAAATTAAAGTAGTGGAAAATTTGCATGATAAATTTTCACCCTTTCTTCCAACAGTGAAACTTCTCAGTGTGATAACAGGCAAAAAAAAAAAGCCCACCCAGACAGGATTTTTTTTCTGGTTCTCATAAAGCTCCACTGACATACACGGCATTACTTCTAGCTTGCACCAATTTAAGTGAAAAGTGAACAAAGTAAGCCTTTCCCTCTGAATGCTGTAGACCAGTTTTTCAGTTCACACAAACAAGAGAAACTTAAGATTGCCCCTGTGTCACGTGGATAATTTTGACCAGTCTGAATAGGACCTTTTATATGCAAATATAAAAGTATAACATGAAAATAACACTTCCTTCCTGCTAATATTCACAGAAGGCTCAAAATGCCCACAGAATAAGCATTCTTGTAAACTATCTGAAACTATAAAAGGTGGCAATTTACCTTCCTACCTTCAGCCATGATCCTGATACAGTGGTACTTCTAACAAAATAAAACAGGCCTGTGTTTGTAGGAGAAAAGCTTTCATTAGATCAGAACCAATAACACGAAAACCTCCGGCTCCTTGCCCACAACTCTTTCGTTTTTATAAAGTTTCCAAGATTATCCCACGGTTTTGCAAAATTAAGTAAGTTTCCTAGTGTCTCTTTAAACGAGTTTGCAAAAAGCAGTACTAAATGCCTCTCTCAGGATCTGGTCTGTTAAATCTTATATGACCTAGAGACAAAAGGTCTCACCAACACCTCACATTTTCTGTAATAAATACAGAAATAATCTAACTTGAGTTTCTTAAGATTAAAGTCCAGTTAGCAGTCACAGTCCCTGCAAGTGCTAGAAGTCACCAGTTTCTGTCTTCAGCCATGCAATTTTGTGGAATTACACTACACTAGATCTTACACACCTCGGAAAAACAGCATTGCTGTGAAAACACCACTTACTGGCTACCTAGAGTTTTACTTGCTATAAGCTGTTTAGGCCACATGAAACCTGCAATACACTGTTAGATCTTTACAAATTTCATGAAATCTTTTTCGGATATCCAAAAAATCCTGAACCGCTTGAATCTTTTGTCTCCCAGCACTGGGGACTGACCCATAATCTCTTTCCCAGCCAGTATACCAAATCTGCAGCCAACCTTGTCACTGACTCCAACAGCTGCTTAAATTCACCAGAGGGGATACCAGCAATCCTACTTCTAAAAGAACACCACAAGGCTTACGTTCACGATGCCTTGAGGAGACACTGAAAGGAAGGTCAGAGGTGAAGAAAAGATAAAGTGCAGTACAAGAAGATCAGTAAAGTTGAATCTTCTTGATGAAAAACTCATGTCTGCTTCTTCAAGATGCAAACAACATAACTTCATTTCAAAAAGCCTCTGGTTTTTGTTGATTTTTTTCCCCTCTCTTTTGGTTTGGAGTATTTTGAAGTTTATTGAAGGGTTTTTTTCTTTTCTTTTTTTTAAGGTCAGAGCTCTGTGCATCTAAAAGCCTTATTCAGTTGTTCTTGTCACGAGTACTTTGTCTTACACAGGCTGCATTACTCTTGTAAACAGAGGCAGCATCAAAGTGAAAGCAGATAGAGTCACATCAGTGGATTAAGGCCTTCTGCATGATAAAGTAGCTACCTAGGGTGGGATAAACTTAATATGTGAAAGAATGTTATTGAGGAGGAATAAAGTGCCAAAACTCTGTCATTCTCTTCGTAATGTCCTAATCTAATGCCTGACACCAAGGCCTTAGGCCAGTGTTAGTGTTAATCAATGAAATACCCATCTGTGTTCCCTGTCCTTATCGCTATTTAAAACTAGCCTAAACTCAATTATTTTCCCTTAGAGACCAAGATGGGATATTAAGTTGAGTGAAAGGGATTGTGTCCCACAAAGAAATCCCAGTGTTAAAATGCAGAGGTGTCAACATTGCTAACTAAATTTCAGTTAAACAGAGATTAAATGCTAGTTCTTTGGACATGAAACATTGCATAGATTAAATCTGGTTAAAAATCTATATTTAGAGAGCGGCTAAAAACTGTTAAGCAGTTTAATCAACTTATAATGTAAATTTTGTTCCCTCATATGCATTATTTATCCCCTGCAATAAGCATCACACAATAAATGTTTGAAGAGCACACTCTGCTAAAGCAATAGGAAAGCACAGCCTCTTGCTGCTACCCAAAGCTGTGAATGATACAGACATTTCCAGATATATAATGGTTATCTGAGGGGTATGTAATTTATCCCACGAGTGAACTGCAAATCTCATAATTCAAGACTGCCTTAGTCACGAATGAGTTATGGAGGTGTTTTTCACAAGTGGGATTAATCTCATATCCCTTTGATGCTCATTATTGTATTTTTGCTTTATGCCTCCAAGGTATAAAATATTATCTTTTTTATTTTATTAAATTTCCCAACTTGTGTGGCTTGCCTTTCTAGTTCTTTTTTAAAATTAGAACTCTGAGAAGACAGGAAGACTCTGAAGAAGTATGTTGATATTAAGGGCACTTCCAAGTGGATATAGAGCAAAGAGAAAAATAAGCCTCTGAATGGAAAAGGAATTAATACCTTCAGCTCCTGGGTAATGAGCACTTTCTGTGGTTAATTTCTGAATACTCTGGCCAGGAGTTGCGCCTGTCCTCTGTGCCGAACTCTTCACGCACATTTCCTTGGAATCTTCTTTTTTGTTTCCTCTTTTAATTGTAAATTAATTGAGGATGCTTCACCACAGGCACATCTTTTTTGCAAAGCTTTCTAAGGCTGATAGTCAAAATGCTACATAAATGAACTGCAAAAAACATTTTCTTCCATGTGAAGAGATGTACATGCTCTTAGATTTATAGGAATAAAAAAAAAAGCTACTGAAGTGACTAAAATCTGATGAGCATTTCCAATATGACCATCATGGCAGTACCAGAGAAAAAACAGGAAAAACATCTTTTCGGTTCTCTTTTTCTGCCAGTATTTCACCAAGTGCACTTGTCCTCATGGGATAAGCCTTACTGCGAGATATCACCTGTCTTTGGCTCAGTACACCTTCCTATCTCTCTTTGAACCACCACTGCAATTTTCTTGATTGCCACTTTGCATCTCTATTTAGCATCTCAAACAAATTGACTATGAGAAGAGGCCAATAACATTGTCTTAACACCTGCAAGCACAGGATGCTGAACGGGGTTTCAGTGCTGTGATTGATTTTTTTTTCCTCTTATCCATAGTGTGGGCATATATGCAGTGGAGTTTCTGACTGGGGTGGTCTCACTCTCCTCTCCACCAGGACTTAAACATAGCACATACTTTCTCACTGGTAAGCGAGACATCACTTTTCTCATTCACAGAGTAGCCTCTATTTCTTTAGACTTTAAGACTTTTTCATTTAAAAAAGTGACAGATTTCTGCCTTGGTAACAGAGGGGACCCCAGACATGGGAGCTGGTTTTATGTGGTATAAAGCCAAGAGACAAAAAAAGCAAACATGATTGTGTGAGGGGTTTTTTTTTTCCTCCAAGAGGGAGGGATACAATATTTCAAATTATAGGCAGTTGTGAAATTTTGGTTTACACACTGCAGAAAATGTAAGTAGTTCTTGGGTCATTTAGATATTTCTCAAGGTGACAGTTGGAAAAGTTCATAAAAAAGCCTTGTTTGAAGCCTGAAAAAGTAATTTTGTCAAGATTTACGGGCAGTATTAAAGACTTGAGGAACTAAGGGATTCAAAAATCTGCTTCTAACATAGCTGAGTGAGCTTTGGCTTGTACTTTAGAAAGCACTGTATCTTCTTGGGTTAGCAGAAATTGTTAATGATAATATAGAATAGAAGGTTGGTGCGAGGACTTCCCTTAAAAAAAATATGCTTTTTAGATACATTCTCCTCTCCAAGGTCTCAGTACTACTTTGACTGAATAAAATTGTTCCTAGAGGGTTGCATTACAAAGGCTGAGTCTACCCTATTTTGATGATTCCCAAACTTAAAGAGAGGCACATACCACAATAAATAAAAAGGTGCTGCTAGTAGCAGGCATTTAGAAGTCCCACACTGGTGAAAATTTGAAGCCAGCTCTATACTGTACTCATCACAAATCAACCTTCCGTGTTACAGTGACAGACACTAAAAGAATGTGCTGGTTTTAAATTCTTAGTTCTTCATTACATTTTTTTGCAAACTTAGGGTTACTTGAGCCACTGGTGGCTAGGGAGAGGTGTCCAAGGAGGTCATTGAAAACCTCACACTTAGCAACTAGGGCAAAGTTTTGCTCCCACCCTACTTGCTTCACTCTCCAGCCTGGCATTAGAGGTCATTCTGTTCTTATGGCTCCTGTCTCACAAGACGGTCATAAAACCAGAGATTTCGTCCACTTGTGCTATAAATAAAAGTCCAGGCTCCCTGCCACAAGTTCCATCAGTTACATTAATACTGCAGCTCTAATTCATTCCTTCTACTTAAATCCCCCCGCAGTTGTTAAGAGCATTGTTTACTTTCTGCCTGTAATTGCTAGATGCTACTTCTGTGCTGGGTAAATACATGCTACACTGTAGAGGTGGCTGCGCTTCAGTCAGAGTGAAATGCTTCCCTGCTTCAGCAGTATGCAGAAAGTATGGCCGACCACTTGAAATCCTTGCATGAAACATGTTCTGTGAACTTCAGGATGCTGGGGGAGGGAGAGCCTCAGGCTAGGCGCTAATGCTTACAAAAAGGACTCGATATAGCATGGTGTTTTCTTTCTTTTAACTTTTGAGAGGTAAGGGGTCCCAGAAAAAAATGAGGCAGAGGAACAGATTGCCTCGGAGCACAACACACACAAGCAGAATCTGAATCTAAATCTGACAATGCAACTGCAGGAAATTAGCTTCCCTTTTACAGATGGGGAACTGGGGTATAAAGAGGCAGGGGACTTATCTGGGGGCAAATAGGCAGGCTTTGGCAGAGCCGAGAAAAGATCCCCATGCCCTGTGGCCCTCTGCACTGTTTCAGCCATAGGCCGCCCTCCAAAGCCAGGCTGGTGCGGAGTGGCCCTGCCCCATCTCCATCGCAGGGCTGGAGCTATAAGCTACCAGACAGCCAGTCTCATGCAAGAGACACAACCTAATGCAATTCCAATATAAATTATGTATGAACATTGTGGCACAAGACAGTTGGAAAGCGCATTGTGTAATTCAGCA
This sequence comes from Dromaius novaehollandiae, assembly GCF_036370855.1. Classification (NCBI taxonomy): domain Eukaryota; kingdom Metazoa; phylum Chordata; class Aves; order Casuariiformes; family Dromaiidae; genus Dromaius; species Dromaius novaehollandiae. Next base: position 23,799,105 of record NC_088105.1, on the reverse strand, counting down.
ATTCAATCACGTTTGTTGCTAGTGTACAGTACTGTACAGTGTAGTTTGAGAGGGGAATGGTTTCAGAGTCAAGTGGATCAAAAACAGTCTATGAAAGCCAACTAAAAAAGGCTATTGTACTTAGTTGACTGAAGTGGAGAATGAAGTGCTCTCCCTCAATTAAGGAAAGTGTGGTGGAGCTGATTAACCTGCTTGTTACCTTGGTAACCCAAGATTTAGATTGTGAATGAATACATAAGGCCGTAGATACCTTTTATCAGACAAGAGTCTGACGAACAGTTTGAGTGAGAGAACTATAGGGCTGAGAGGTCCTGACACTTAATCTGTTCATGAGGTAACACTTAATTGATAAGAGGTAGCCAGTGCTACTATATATGTAAGTTAGCAATAAATAGCATGACAGGCATATGCCATGCTGCAGCTGCCTTACGGGCTGTGCAGACAGACCCAAACAGTCAAAACCCTTTATTGGAGCAAGTCCCCCAAGCCACAACCAAAGCTACCTGCCTTTCAGAGGGGCTGAACCCTCACAGCATCCCCTGCAATCACCAGGGCTCCCGCATGCAAAGAGCCCGTGCTGCACCTTGTGCACTTCATCTCTCTGCTCACTTCGTTCCGTCTTTTGTGCATCTCAGGCTAATGGGTAAGACTTCATATTTATTAACATTAAGTTTCTTTCACCAGCCTCTACCACTCTCCAGGAAAGGCCTGAGGCTACATTCTCCCCTCAGTTACACCTGTCCAATCCCATTGACTTCAGTGAGATTGAACAGGTGTAAGCAAGGAGAAAATTTGGCCCCCCGTTGTCTAGAAATTGCATTATCTATGTTCACCACTGCCTTGACTTTATGTCACTGGCAAATATAATTAATTTATAGTTTGTCTTACTCTCTTAGTTGTTTAATAAATAGATGAAAACAGAAGACTCCTGAGGGACTTACTCCAGTTACCTGTAATAGAAACTCCCTACTGATACAGCTTCTTCAGGAATGTCCTTCATATTTCCTCTCCTTTTCATCAATTCTTCATAAATTTTTGTTTTCTTCTCTGGATTTTGCAGTTCTGCAGAATCACATTTCCTGTGTGTCATGATGTGATCTGTTAGAAAAGAAATCATGACACCACCAGCTACTTAAAATGGAGCTGCTCTTAAACTTAGAGTATCTTCCATTTGACTTCTGCTAAGGCCAATGTCTGCACTTAGCACAAGAAACATCATAATCCAGCAATTAGCAACAATAAATCACATTGCCATAAGGGCTGTTGCATGAATTAAAGCAAAGACAAAATCAAGGAGCCCTGAGAGAAGACAAGTGACTCTTTAGGAGATTTAACTAGTTTTGTCAGCCTAAACTGAAGCTTCTTGAAAAGCAGTTGCTGTTCTTTATGCTTAGCTGTCTTAAAAAGTTGGGGCTATCTGGCCAACCTTCCAACTGTTCACTGCTAAAGCAATTCTTTATTGAACTAGGAATGTATAAAACTGTTGCTAGATACCTGCATAATCAGAGACAAGTACAGATAAATGGTCAGTTACAGCAGAAAAGAGAAAGCTTCATCCTAATGAGAAGCAAATCCTTCCAATGAGATCATCATAGCTATTTCTGCTAGAACTAGTAACCTCAAAATTAATACATGTGAAGCAGAAAGAAGCTTAGCAGTCCTTGCGGGTCTTCCATATGGCACTTTTTAGCTTCCTGAGCACTTTACAATAGGCAGTACCATTATCCCTATTTTATAGGTGGATTACAAAGAGACTAACATGAGCCTAAGAACATCCAGCAGATCAGATGGAAAACAAGGACTAGAACCCAAACCCCCCAAGAACCAATCTAGCATGTTATTCTCTAAACCAAACCTATTTTGCACTGTGACAAGTCATTTGAGTCCCACTCCAACACACTCTGCTCAAAGGCATTAAAAAGTCTCTCCATATTCCTGTGCAAAAAAGATTGACTTATAAATACCTATATAAACACTTACATAAAAGTATTTTTGCTTTTTGTACTTTTTAAATACTATTGCAGACTTCCTCTGAACTTTAGTCAAAACTAAGCAGCATTAAGAAGTTTTCAAAGGCAGAGTGTTGAATGATTGACAATGCCTTTTGCTGTTTTAATGATGCATTTAGAGTAATTATTGAATGGTGGTTAAGTCAAGAGCAGGCCACCAGCTCCACACATGGCACTCTTCTCACCTTCTACTAAATTAACACCTCTCCTCCTAGGCATATGGATTTCCTGTCACTAAAAAACATTCTTCTTCCAGTAGAGATACAACAGACTATTGTGCCTGCATCGTGCAACTTTCAGCTGATAACTAGAGCCCAATGTATTATGCATGTTCTGTTGCTCTAATAAATACAGGATTGACTCGTTTACTACCACCGGTGTCACCTCGATTAGCGCTGTTTCTCTAGGCCATTATTCATTGTCGAGAAGAAAGTTAAGACCCACTTGGTTCTCCATTAACCCAACAGTGTGAAACAAACTGGTTAATTTTTCAGCATGTGTTTGTTATTTAATGAGAAATCGATTATTTCATTGCTTATCATTAGCACCCTATTTATGAAGTGCAACATCGTTTATTTTTCAACTTTGAACAATAAATTAGTGCCTCTTATTTCTCCATGGAAATTCTTTCTCACAAGTTCCCTCATCAGGCCAGAATGTACATCTAGACTCCACAGAAGAGTGCTCTGGAATAGGCTTCCAGACAGGCCCTCTACCTATGATCAGAGTCAAAAGTGATTTTGCCTTCTCTCTGCCATCGTTTGGAGTTGATACAAGCCTGGGGTCTAGGATCTCATTTATTCAAATTTTTCATATAGCTTCAAAGATTATAATCAGGTAAGGAACCCTGAATTTACCTGGACTTTGAAATTCCCACATGTTCAGCAACAGTTGTTTTCTACATCTTCATATGGCATCTAGCAAGGAATTCCCTAGTGGGAATGGAAGGACTCCTCGGACTAAGAAGAGGCACAACGAACTCTTGTATTTCATTTGATGAAGGCAATAGATGGATGCTACCTGAGGTCAGCTGCAGCCTGTTTACGGATGAGGCTGCCCACTTGGGTACATGAGGTACCACGGCCAGATGGACTCGCTGGCTATTGTCATGGTAAGGTGGGAAAGAAGCACAATGAATGAAAAGTATAGTGAATGTAGCCCTGTAAAATAATGCCAGAAACAAAAAGAAGGGAATGGACTGAGATAAGAGGGAAAACAGAAATATGTCCAGAGGAGGAAAATCCAAGTATAAACTGTAGATCAAGAGATTAGAGAGAAAATATCTAAAACATAGGAGTTAAGAAAGCCACAACTGTTCGAGGCACAGGCTGTTCAGGAGCTAGGTATACAGCATAGCTCAGGTTATCAAGTGCATGGGCCTGAGGTCTGCATATTTAGACCTGTAAGCAGCCAGTCTGATCATCAAAGGTGCCAAGCCCTGGACATGCTCCAGTGAGTCCTCTACAGATTTTGGACTGCTGTTTCTGGAAATTCAGTGCAACACAGCATCCATCGCTGTATATCAACGATATAGTTAACTATCTGTAACAAGTTCTGGCCATCAAAAATTCTATGACACTTTTCACAGTGCTGCCAATACTATTACCCGTTCCCAGACATCTGACACCATCTTAAAAAAATATATTGTTATCCAGAGTGCCCCCTTGTGAAGCGATCCTACCCCATCTACTGAAAAACCATGCTGTTTTATCCTTAGAGTGGCAAACTGCCTAAGTGATGAGCTTCTTGTGGGAAGCTCACAGTTTAACCATGTTCATTAGCACATCTGCTAGCATGGTTTTTATTAAAACAACAATCAGAAAGTCATAACAGAAATGGGGTATTAAGTTTTGAACTGTCAGGTATCGAGAGACAAATTCTGAACTCTGATATCACAGCCTAAGTGGACAAGGTTCATCAACAGTGGGAAGCACAGAGAAGTAAAATGGCTTTCTTATTGCCACAGAGCACAACACGGGCATGTCCAAGTAGAAATCAGGGTTGCTGTTCCTCTCATTCAACGCCAGTTCTCTATTCTATCTACATCTGAACTGATCATCCTCAACTCCCTTTATAGTTAGTTGGGAGATAAGCTGTATTTTTCTAGACATCTTCCTTAAGAGGAGATAAATCACACTTCAAAGTTCTGATGTTTCTTCATTGGCTCATCAGGGGAACTACACAACTAGCTCAAGTGTATGCATCCAGAGTTAGGTGAAATAACTCTCCTGTGCAGTCTCCTGATGTTCAGTGTTACGCTTTCAACACTAGAACATATTGTCTTAAATTCATGGGCTAGCCCAATGTCATTTTTTTAGTGAAGGGATAACTTGGCCTCCTTCTGTGTTGATGGGCTTACAACGAGATGTGCTGAGTTTTACTACAGGCAGAAAAGGACCCACAGGTCTAATCCTGCCATTTCCAATCCCTTCTAGACTCCTCTTGAATCACTGTAGTGATTCAGTTCCATGTTACAGCAGTTCACTTTTCTGCCATGGTACTACCTGGAATGACTGAACTGATGGGAGATGGAAAGTACCACCCAGGTTTTGAGCCTTCTTCCCCAGGCTGCCACAATTATGATTCTTTTCCTCTTCTGTCCCTCCTTCAGGTTTTACAATGTAGGGTCAAACTCTGATCAGCATTTGGATGGATCTCCTTACTGGGGCTACTCTCTAGTTGCTTATTGATCTGTTCTGAGACAACATAGGCAGACCATGCTAGAAGCGCACAAAAAAACAGTGCCATTCAGAGAGTAGAAAAGGATTTTATCCCTGCAGTTCTCAGAAAAAAAAAAAGAAAAGAAAACACATATATCTGATCTTATTTTTGTGTGGGGCAGCTGGAAGCACAACACCTAATAAAACCAAGCACAATTTGAAAGAAAGATGGAAGCAGGAAAAAAAAAGAAAAAAAAATCAAAAATTCAACCAAAATACCAGCTGCTTTTCCTTCAGATCTGGGAGTCCCTTGAGTACATCCTCTTACATTGTTCTAAAATGCAGCAAGAAAATGTTCTTGTAGCATTTCAGAGAAAAGCCAGACACACAGAGATTATTGTTTCTCATGATATTTTGGATGGAAGAGGCACGGTAGTGGCTGGGAGATTCCCAGACAGCAACAGAAGCGTTTTTTGAAGTATTGACATATTGTAGTGTCCACAGGATGCCACTGACACTGCTCACTGGCTCCCTAGAAACCTAAACCTGGCCTTGCTGGTATTCTGCACAGTGACTGCTATTGAACAGGATGATTCTGCAGTAACCCAGAGCTCTTCCTTGCAGCCCTCAAAAGCACTAGCAAAGGGAACTGTAGTAAACGTGGAAGACAAAGTTTCTACGTGGAGACAGTTGTCTTTTTTTTTTTTAACAGAATATGTTGTATCCAGGAATCTCTGATGTAAAGACATTTTTGCCTCTCTTTATCCTGTCCTAAAAGTTGTCACTGACATAAAAGTGTGATTTTTGTTAAAGCCTGCTTCCTATCATGTTCAGCATGTGCAGGCTGCTGTTAAACTACATCTCCCAGATAGCATCACCAAACTGTGAACACAAAATAAAAAACAGCAAACTAACTATGAATTGACAGATGCACAAGAAGAAACAAAACAGGGATTTAATATTAAATGGCAAGAGCAAAGAATCAAGGCAGGGAAAGGATTGGATTGTAATCCCAGTTTACATGAAACCTGCTATGATTGCCTGGACAGGCCATTTAAACTCTGTGCGTCATGTCTCTTCTCAGAAGAAACAGAGCCAAAGACAATCCATCCAGGGGACTGTGTGAAGCCTCATAATTCATTATGGCTTTGATCTGGCATAAATCTGCTTAATGTCTTACATGTCAACAGAGCCAAAAGGAAGGAAGGCCCCAGTCATGACTGTTGTGGAAAACATCACTGCATCCAGCAGATACACTCCAAGAGTCAGCCTGACCTGCAACAGGGTCCTTCTTTCTCTCACTGCCAGCCATGTGGCCATGACCATGAGCCGGAACACTTGCACCTTTAGATCATTGTGGACATATAAAATGCTGGTACTGATAGAGAAGATCTTGCTTATTTTATGAAAAATAGCCTTCCCTCTTGTCTTCTAGTGGTGTTCATGGCCAAGCAAGTGTTGTTCACCCCCAGCTATATCCTGCACTCATACTGGCCACATGAATTATTTTCTCTTAATTTAATCTCTAGATCTTGGGTACCTAGCTCACTGATATAAGCCTTCTTGAAAGAAAAATTTGTTAGGGTTTTTGCAGTATGCTCCCCCCTAGAACAGTACAGCATAGTAAATGTTTTCTAGGAAGTGACTTATGAAAACAGCAACATATAGATCCATGATTAGTGAGGGTTATTACTATTCTCAATCAAATACGCTTGCATCCAAGGGCTGCTGTATTTCTCACTGCCATCCTACGTAACCACTCAGCTTCACTGAGGCTCAGATGCTTTACAGGGGTAGACGATCTGGCCCTAGGTTCCCCTTAGCAGTGTGTAAGTCAGCAAATGCCTTGTGGGGATCTAGAAGCTCCTTTGAAGTGCCTGGGCTCAACCACTACAGCAAGCAGGAGCTGAGCATTTTGGGGAACTGTGTTCTGGCACAAGAAGTAGTAAGAGCCAGGTCAGGGTGTGACCAGACCTGCTCCCGTGGATCAAGCTGAAATGGTTTAGGAAGTCATGGACTCAGCTGTTTGCTTCGGCTTCAGTTACTGCCACAGTGCTGCAAAATACCTGTATGAAAACTCCTAAACTATTTTATCACCAAATGTGATTTAAACTTATCTGGCTAGCTTTGCCCTGAAACAGGTTGGGCACACTCACAGGTTTTGTTTGGCAGACTGATCTGCAAGCTGTAGTATAACCAACTGAAGGCCAGTAATGAACCAGGAGGAACATGTTCTTATGCTGCTCAATCACATCTGCACCTCTAAGTACCCTGCTCTGCCCTTTTGATAGAAGTGAAATAGGAGCTTTCTCTCTGGATAGCTGAAAGGCAGAGCTCCTATTTGAAAGGATATTTGAATGCTTTAGCTTTTATGCTGTAGCTCTTACGTGCCAGAACAGCCAGAGCTTCACCTAGGCAGCTAGATGAACCAAAATAAATGAGAGAGCTAACTCCTGCTTTAGATATAAAAGTGGAGAGATACAGTTGCTGGTCCACACTGAACTGATATGTTATTTTTCAGAACAGAATCACTTTCGGAACAAACAAAATCACTTTGTAATACTTGTAATAAATTACTTTTTTCTGTTACGGCATATTTGTGTTCCATCTCAGGTCATTTCTTTCTCCATTCCTCCTCTTCTAGTTGAATCAACCATGGGAATTGCAACCAAAATATATTGGGTTCCTGGAATTATATGACCTTCTTTTACTTTGGACCCTCAACTGGTTGGACTGGGATGACCCCCCTCTTCCCATTAGATACTATGCTCATCCTGCCAATAATATACTGGAAGTCAGATTCTCATCTAACCTGAGGGCACCGACTCTTTTATTCTTTTCTCTGACCAACTGTAAACACCACAATAATCTATTTTGAATAAAGAAATAAAAGAGTTCCTGTAACTATAGTTTGGGTTTGTGTATGCTGCTGAAAGAGGTCAGCTCTGTTAACGGCATGCGAGAAGAATGTATACAAATGCGCTCACTGCTGGGCAATTGCTAGCCTTTTATGTGCAGAGAAATCAGCAGAGGCTAGTATGTATGTTTTATTAATTCTTCCTCTATCTCTGTCTGTTCAGGCCTGTTGTGCACAATTATTTAGGATATTATGTAGCATGGGTTCTGAGGTTTGAGGCCAGATAAGAAAGTTGATTAATTACCACAGAAATGCAGTGATGTCTTTGAAGAGTAAAGGCCTGCCTATAGCCATACTGCGGTTCTGCAGGAACACTATAAAGCAGTATGCCAGCATCTATCATACCAGTCAGGCGAGCTACAGCAGACTGTGCCACTGAACAGAAGAATCAGATCTGATCCCCTACTCTCGCCCAAGTTTAGTTTGTCCGATGAGCATTAAGGACAAGGAGAAAGATCATATTCAACATCTCTAAGTACATGGTGTAAAGACATACACAAATTTTCATGGTTTCCTTACAGAATCCCTTTTCAGTTGCCTCTAAAAAGCCCTGCAGCTTTTCCCACGCTTTTTGACAAAGCTAGAATGTATTGTTCTAGGAACAACTGTTTTCTGGCCCACTTTTCACCTCACAAGCCCAGGAGGGGAACGATGACAAATTCTACAGGTTTTCTAGAGCAAGGTAGAGGGCCACATTTGCTCCTACGTATGTTTGGCAGCAGCTCTCAGAATGTAAGGCCGGTGACCAAAACACGGCCTACAATAACAAGCAGGGCAGAAAAAGCCAGAAAACATGGCAATCACTTCTGAAAAAATAACTGCAGCATTTGCAGGGCAGTCTTCATATTTCAGGTGTTAAGTGATTCAAAACAATAAGCACAATCACCAGCCGCTCTGTCAGGTTCATATACCTGAAAGGTACTTGAATCTGATATATGGAACTTCACAACAAGAATCACATTATGTTCAGCTAGTTTCCCCACCTCCATGCAAAAAAAAAAAAAAAAAAAAAAAAAAAAAAAAAAAAAGTCATAGGCAAAGTGCTAGAGGTATTTTTATCCTTTATCTGTTAAACAGAGCCACCGTACAGGCAACAACAGCTGTTCACGAGCCTTGTTCTAGGGCATGGAAGACCTCAAGAGTTTGTTACCTCATTCATAGAGACAGTAAGTATATCAGCATCTGTAGGTAGCCTATGCCATCAGAAGAGTCATTTTCAAGGATGAGCTAAATAAAACCTCCATAAAATGTGAAAAGACAAAGCCTGATTTTTTATTCTGACAGAAACACTAATTGTGGCTTAAATTTAGAGTTGCAGCTGTACTCCTATTTGAAGAAACTTTTCCAAAGCTAAGATGGCTTCTTGGTCAAGTGGATATGACAACGGCATAGAAGCAAAACAGAAGGTTCTGCAATATCTGGACTTACAAAAATGTAAAGGACCACATTTGCTTCTATATATAGACATATGTGGTAGGAATATGTGAGGGCAGACTTAAGGAGAAGAGAAATCTGTTGCACATAGCTGGTTCTGAAATGTGTCGACAGCAGATTCGTATCCAGAGGGAAGCCAGTCTCTTACACAGAAGATAAAGGTAAGCTGCTTCTGTTTTTGCCATACCCCTGCAAGGCTGGAATCAACTTGGCAAGCATCCCCCGCTGTCCTTGCAGGCTTTACCCAATAAAGATCTTGGTAGAATGACGTTCTCTTCAGAAGACCCCGGCCAGAAAAGGCGTGCAGTAACAGACCACTAGCAAGTGATCAAAAAGACTCTTGATTGTATGGGTAATGAACAGGCACAAGTCTGTATTTCCCACAGAAATGTTAAGATCTCTCCATACAGGAATCATTCACTTCTGCTGTTCTTGCAGGGCCTGATACCACTGCACGAGGGAACATTTGAAAAGTTCTTTCCATCGCTTAACTCTCTCCCACCCCTTCCCACAGACCTGTCTGGGACCAAGACCACTACTAATGGCTTCAGAGACTTCTGGTTACTCCACATCTGTGGCAGTACGAGCCAACTTGAGACAAGGCCACACTAGTTTGCACCATGGCTGAACGGGGTTTCTAGAAGGTGTAAAATCTTGGCATACTGGGATACATGCTTTAGTATGCCAAATTCTGTTGCCAGGTGGGAGGAAAAACACCTAGAGTGATTCCATATGGAACATGCTTTTACCAGTTTGCCTGAAAATACAATTTGACCAAGTATATCTGCCCTGATTTTACCAATAGCCAATTTTCCTAATGTGTGTCACATTCAAACCTCTCATCAGTACAGAGCTCTATATAAGTTGGCATGAAATAAGAGCTTTTCTGCTCAGGTTAGCAGCAGTCTTGCTGGATGGGGCTAAGCTGAGGTTTTGTGGAATCTTAGGCAAGGCAAACATTGCTATGGACTCTACATATCCAAGTAATTCAAAACTGATTAAAACAATTACCTTTGAGAAGGTAGGGGCAATTGTGTTTAAAGTGTGTTGAGGCTCAATGTTTTACTGACTGCTGTTGAAATTGGTAACAGACTTTGCATATTATATCACCATTTTTTTTGGTTGTATTTCACATGCAGTGTTTTTCTGCTTTTGACTTTGAGGTGTGAGGGGGAAGGCTCTAATCATATGGCCTTGTGCAGATGCTCCATTTGCATTTCTATTAATCCAGGCCCTCCTGGAGACGTTTGAGCATAGGCACAGCATGCTCTGCGTTTGAACTTGTGAGAACCCATACCACTGCTTAATAACTTAATACATATGTATAGCCTCCTTCAGACAGCCCACTAGGAGGCAGAAGCAGGGGGAGGCGCTATTAGTGTATAGGCTGCAGGGCTCTATGTAAATGCATTTTGACAAGAAGGAGCACCTTGCCGAATAAAGAACCCAGCTCCTTAGTGTTGGGCTGGTGCCGATTTAGGTCAGGAAACTTGTTTTACAGGAGTCTGTAAAAGTGAGAGCTCATATGGATCTGCTGGAGAGGGTTTAAGGTTGTCTGGCAACTTTGCTTGCAGCACTTGAATATAATATTGATATATTCCACATAAGTTTTCTTACAGAAACTGAAAGCAGGGCTGGGTCTTTGTCCCCCTTTACTTGCACCTTCCCTAAACATCTCCTCAGAAGACTATCTAACCCTGTCTCTGCAAAGTGTCACAATAACCGTAAGAAACTGTATTTTCCCATGTTTGAAATGCTTAATAGCTGCTAACTGCTCAGAGCAGCAACCTGTGGATAGAACTGGGCTGAGATATATTAAAAAACACAAACACATCCACCCACACCCTTCGTTGGAAAATTAAGTCAAAAAAGGAAACTTTTTATAGAAGCCTTGCTCTGGAGCACATTTCCACAGAACACCTGCAAGAGAGACAAAAAGTCCCACAGATGGGTACAGACAGGGTCCAGGACTGCACTGCTTTAACCCACCTGTGACTAGCTCACACCCAGCTGGCATGGAGTGGGGCAAGACCCCCTCCAACTCACACACTGTCCATGCTGAGCTGCCCCAAAACACTGCCAGCTGCCTGCCTCTCCCTCTCCCAGTCACACCACCTCCCAGCCCAAGACGCACCCTGAAGGAGGCCAGGAAGGGATCTGAATGGGGCTTTACCACATCCAAAACAAGTACTGAGAGCAGTAAGCAGTTAATGAACAGGGGAGAAGAGGGAATGAAGGAAAGGAAAGAGTCAGAGCCTTTCCCTCCCTGCCCCCCCCCCCAAAAAATCTCACTGTTCATTCTGACACAAAACAAAAATCGATTTCCCAGATTTCCTCTCTCCCACCCCCACCAGAATTCCTGCTTCCCAGCCAGCTCCTGTGGATGTTAAGAGACTAATATGAAATATTCTGCAAGTAGAACACCACTTTATAATTTTCCTATATTAAAAAAGAAAGAAAAAAAAAAAAGAACACATCTGCTACTCTTTCCACCCCCAGCACTCCTCCGAAGTCCCCATTAAAGTTTCTTCAGGGCCAGCTCCCTATGAATATGAAAATGGTTTACACCAGATTCTGAGACAACGCTCGGCTCTCCTGTAATGAAACAAACCCTGTATGGGGGAAACGGTAACCTCTGGGGTTGACATTAGACTGCAGACAAAACAGCCAAACAGAGCAGTAAGTAATCCAGTCTCTAGCCTTTAAAGAGCCAGCTGCAGACAGATGGAAAAATGACATGCTGGAAGTGACACTGAGAAAGGGAGAAGAGAACCCAGGTCTGAAAGTCAATCTTAGTCCATCTGGTAAAGAGAACAGATACATGTGGGGATAATTGGTGATGAGACACTTGAAATTAGGTGCATGATGGGTCCACCGCTGCCCAGCCACATTCATTTTTGCTACAGTCAATGAGCATGGGGGGGGGGGGGAGGGGCGCTAAGAATATTCTTTAAACCTTTGCATCTTCCTGTCACATTTCCATGATTGTGTATCTCCCTCCTAGACACGCAGACGATTGTCCTACTCAGACTGTCCCCCCTGCAACTTCGATGCAGACGTGCAGCTGCGGACAGGGCTCAGGACAAGGGCCCCGCTCTCTTCCCGTAAGTCTTGGTAAAGGGTGATGAAACTCTCCTGCCAGATCGCCGCCCCCAGGGTTGGGACTGCTGCCCACGGAGAGCAGGGAACATCCCAGGTGCCAGCTAGCATGGGGCTCAGCAGGGCCCAAGGGGCAAGGACAGCCCCAGCCTGCCCTTGCCCAGGCTTACATCAGGACGAGGGGACATGGCAGGTTAACTCACTGCCTGTGGAGCAGCAGGGAGGGTGGCTCCCCTGCACTGCCTTGTTTGTCATAATTAAACATCTTCTCTCAAATGACATTTCACTTCTAAAAGCTGGAGAACAAAGCAGGTACATGTGGGGAAGGAAGAAAGGGAAACAACCCGCTAGCCAGGGGAAGCACGCCAGTTTAGGTCGGTGGGTTCCTCCCCTCAGGGCACCACACAGAGCCAAAATGGCCACTGCCCCCACAGACCCAGTCCCACAGGTGTGCTCCTGGGGCCAGCCAGCACACACCACCTCCACACACTGGCCAGCTCTCCAGGGGCTCAGCACCAAACCCAGCTTACCTTTCTTCAGCAGGAAGGAGCAACACAAGCAGAGAAGCCTGCCATGACAGGGGAGCAGGCAAGGAGAGAGTAAGCAGAGCACACCCCATAGCACTCATCCACCTGCACCTAGGGCCAGCCAGGATCACTCTAGCCCAAAAAACAGCTAATAAATGCCTGGCCTCCCTGCCCCAATTGGCAATCAGCTGTGTGGAGTCAGCCACCAAGCCACCAGAGCCTTTGTTCAGTGAGGAAATGCCATGGCTGGCGGGAATGGCTTCTCCAGACCCACACAAGGAACAGCAGCCACTTCAGAGAGCTGCAGACACCTGCATCCCAGGCCAGGCCTGGGGCACCCACTGCTTCCTTTTTCACTTAGGAGCTTCTTCTAGATGATGTGAACCTGTGCTTATTAATTTACATTAAGTTCATTTAACACCAGTGAAAGGGACCAGAAGTGTCTAATGAGTGAAATGTAATGAGCTACCAGCTACTGCTAATTGTGTTCAGTTTATGCATTCTTGTTTCATTCTTATAAAGTATTGTTGTAGAATAAATGCTTTGCTCCTATCTTACAAGAGAAAAGAATAAATTCTGCAGGTATTGTACTAGGGAGTAACAAAGGAATGAACAAGCCTAATAACCGCCAGTCTGGTTTTCCACCACACATAATGATAGAGATGCTGTGAATTCTGTGGACAAAGTACATGAAGAAGCACCCACAAGTACTGAAAATTTAATTAAAAGTCAGAAAGCCATTGCAATGAAGACTCAGCAGAAAGCCATTTATTTTTAAAATCTAATATATTCTTCATGACTAAAGGCTAAAGCACACGCTGACTTACACATTTAGCTGTAACTGATTTAAGCTACTTGATGATTTTTTTGCGCACAGGGTGGCGCTCAATTTGCAATGGAGTAAATTGGCAGAATTTAATTTGGTGGATTTTTTTAACTCTGCAAAAAGAATCCTCATTAAAACCTCACGATAGGCTGTATACTTTTTTCATCATTAACTAGCCTAACTGCAGGTAAAAGAGATACAATTATGGATTTATATAAATCCTGTTGTCAATTTACAGCTCAAAGACTGGCGAGTTACCTCATTTTAAATAGGTTATTTTTTCCCCTTAACCTTTCTTTGTTTTAATGAGGATTCAGTTTGTCATTGTCGGGGTGCCTGTTTGCAGGAAAGTTTCTCATCATGTGAAGAAGGTGCAAGGAATAAGGATGGAAGATCTATGACTGAATTTCAAACCCAATCACAAACTGTGGCCCGGACATTCAGCTTTTAAATATTCAGTGTCCGGTGAAGACAAACAGACCTCAGCTGTCTCTTCCCCACCCTCTCAGACCCACATCTGCTGTATTTCCCTATGCTTTGAGGTTCCTCATTCTCTCTTCTCCAGTTTTTCCCTCCTTGCGCTCCCATACCTTCTCCCACCTACCCCCAAAGCTCCACCAGATCCTTTGCTCTGCTCCTGTCCAGTACCACAGGAGGAGCACAGCTCGTTTTATCCGTGCTGCTGCTTGTCAGTGGCTAAGAGCAGTAAAAGGCTACACACTGTCACACTTTCCTACTCATGTAGCTCTGGTTTTAGTCAACACGAGCTGTGTGGGAAACTGATGGGAGGATGTGCCTCAGACCCAGGAGCTCCCAGAAGACGGCAGCCAGACGCATCACTGTCAGCCCGGGCAGACCCTGCAGCTCAGCAGGGCCCAAGCCCAAAGCCAGCTCCTGCTATGGCCAACAAGGCAGGTTCTCAGGTGACATGAATTGTTACACCTCCCTCTACAGCATCTTACAGCAACTGAGCATCTGCCCCACTAAATGGTTTTCCATTTACTTCAAAGATTAATTAAACTTCTAGATTTAATTCTTAGTCTCCAGGTAGGCTGACATGTTACGAAAGAGGGAGATTAAGTCATAGAACATGTCACTTCATGATAACCAGGAATGAGAGTACTCCTCTTGTCTGGCTGAAATGCTGCCTCTCCCCTCCTCTGATGAGCTCCTCCAGCACCGACTGAAAGAGCTTGGGGACTGAAGGGAGGACACGGGGAAGGGAGTGTGTGGGTAGCTGTCATCATCCACAGGACTGTTACCCATCCCCTTGATTTGAGTACTTTCAGATATTTGCTTACAAATTCTTTCCTTATCTTCATTTTATAAACTATCCCCTCAACATATGAGAATGGATACAGAAAGCCTGGGTGAAGGGACCGTTTCCATAAGTAGACTGAAGAAAGAAATGAGAAATACAAAGAAAAGGGATTTCTGAGAGGGACTGGATTTTAACCTTCCTCGGGGTAAAGGAATAAGCATGGCTACTACTCTAAGCACTGGGATGTTGAAAGCTGGCGTTTTTCTGCTTTGAACTTTTTACCAGATGTAACAATTAAATGATAAAGCTGTCTTTGGCTCATTAGATGATAAGTTAATTATATGCCAAAACTAACCTTTGTTAAGCTCTTAATAGAACCTCTTTTATCTGAGTAGCTATGGCCTGTGTTAAAATTCTTAATGATCTGGGATAAAAATCAATAATTATTTGTATGACTTCCATGTATGAACTGGGAATTAAATGTATCTTTAGAATGTACTGTAATGATAACCTCAAGCTGAAATTGAAAAAAGATATTCCTCAGAGATTTCAAGGACAACACTTTCTCCAGTGCAGGGGCCGTGTAAGCCACTAAAGAATGTTGCCACTGGGGACAGTGCTCCTGCCCGCAGCACAAAGATAAATCAAGCTGAGACTAAGACCAAGATTTGGGGTTTTCAAATATTTTTCTGTTGCAGTCCTGTATTTCACATTTATGATCTGCCTAAACACAACAATGTTTAGTCAGGACTGACTGTTCTCTTCTTTAAAAGCTGGAGGAGTGGATTCGTTTTAAGATCTGATATATCCCAAACAAAGATCAAGAGAAACTAATCATCTTCCTCATGCAGAGAGCTGATAGATGATGTGCTCTTTTCCCCGTAGAAATCAATTGCTGGCAGATATGGCAAGAACTCAGCAACCATTCTGTAGTTCAGTTTGCATTAAGGGTTTTACAGTTAAAGGAATAAAAGTCCTATTGTTTCACCCTTGTTAATTGTACCTGTTCAACTGAGGTGCCATAACAATTCAGAAGACAACTGAATATTTCTTAATTAATTACCTTTGTATGACTTCTATGTATGAATTGGGAATGACATGTATCATTAAACTGTACTCTAATAACCTCCTCAAGTTGAAATGTCAATAATCAATACTTTAATGCTTTTTCTTTTCTTTGGGTTCCCATCTCAACCACCCACAAAAGCCAAACTTCATATACCTTCTAGTAACAGCTCAGGGACAAACCATATTTGAAGCTGAAGACTAACTTTCCTAGTGGGGCCTAAAGCCCATTGATATCCTGTTGATTTCAACAAGCTCTGGGCCAGGAGAATTATTCTCCATAGCTGTGACTTATACTGTCAAAAGCCAAACTGTTATCTCCAGGTTAATTTTCTTCCTGTAATGCTAAATAGCAGCTCCTCCCTGACAGACAGACAAGCGTTGCTCCCTGATAATGCTAACATGCAGTTGCCCACAGCACCTTGCGGCCTGCACCGCACCTCAGGTAGTCTGTGCTAAAGCCCAGCACTGAGTTAGTTTTGCGAGTCTCGCCATATATGTGTTGACTATTATTAGTTGGGAAAATAATCAGTAAATATGATGACAGTTCATGGCTAGTTTTTGCTCTGATAACAAATTTACTCAAATTTTTTGTGAGAGGATGAAATTGGAAGAAGATAAAAATAAAATTCACTTTCACAATTAAGAATGGAACCATTGCCATAAAAGGTTTTAAGCATTTTCCAGCTAAAGGCAATTCTATGCATAAGTAAATTCCACTATATTTGGAAACTGAAATACATGTTTAATAGCATGGCCCTGTTTAAGGTATTTACATTGCAACAAATCTGTATAGAGCACATCAGTCTAAGGCCTCCCAGACATGCCAGGGTGTTGGAGAACAGTCTAAATGGAGTGACCTCTGACGGTAGACCTCATAGTCGAAGGTGTCTCCTTGGGTGCTGTAGCTAGGGTAAGTCTGTTTGAACAGATAGGGTAAGGCAGCTTGGAAGATGGGAATTACCAGTCAAGATTGCTCTGCCAACAGGCAAAGTTCATTGCATGATAGCAGGCTGAAGGTTGTACTGTTCCCTGGAGCCAGTTTAATAAATAAGAAGGTTATGGGTATGTGACTGTTCAAGCATGAAGAAATTTTTGTTGATATATTTTCAGAAACTAATTTTTTTTTCTTTAATAACCTGCAGGGCTGGTCTTTGGCAAGATTACCAGTCAACTCTGATAGCCTAGGTTACAATAAGCTGAATCACACTCCGGTTCTTTAGAAATCTGTTTTTCTTACCAGTTTGCTTTAATTGTGCAGAAGAAAGTGCAATACGGGCAAAGTAAAACTGAGTCTTTTCAGCTAACTAAAAGAGAGCAGAACAAGTTATCAGAGAAAGGTTACACCTCTTTAGAGATGCAAATTGATAATGGAGCTGTATATCAAAACAACAAGAGTACTGTTCATTTTTGAAAAGGTGCAAATTGCTAATCTTACTTCAGGCTTTTTTTTTTTAATACCTTATTAAGAGTTTCTATCAGTGAAATTTTACACAACATTAAACGCTTGAAAAATAGGAAATATGGTACACTGAGGATACATAGCATTCTCAGTCTCACTTCCGAAATCCAGTGATCTCAGCCAAAAACTCCTGTCACTGCCACTGAATACCACACAAGAGTCAAAATCAGAAATTAACCTTCCTGCAGCTACAGGATAAATAAAGGGCTCTGTTTTGCCTCTCGCTTCTCAATACACACAAACAGGGAGCACAACGACACAAAGGGACCTACAGAGCAGGAGTGCAGGATTTGCCCTGCTGAGAGCCAGGCCCAGGAAGCCAACCCGGTGCAGGGTTACCCCCGGGGGAGGCAGGCTGCAGCGTCAGGGCATTGCAATGTGCTCACATGCAAGCTCCATTTTCTTTTAAACTATTTAAGTATGTGGTGAGGATACAGGAACACATGAGAGCCTTACGTTGCCCAGAAAATTAAGGCCCTCAAAGAGAGTCCGGTTTCTGATAAAATAGCTCCCATCTTGGTTAGGTTAATTTGGTTTAATTTGACATGTACTAATTAGAAATGATATGTCTGCCCACCAGTGATCAGCTGAAAAAAAGCCTCCCACAGACTCCTCTTCCCCAATGATTTTGTGTCTTTTCTGGAGACAGCAGCTAAAGCACTAGCTTTCCTGCAGTGCTGAGCAGCCTCCCTCCTTCCTCCGCTCTGAAAAGTCAGGTCCTGCAATTGGCCGATGAAATAATGAACTGGTTTAGGAAATTTCAGCCCCCCAAAAACCCTGTCACACCCAGAGTTTGAATCTTGCTTTTTTTTTTTCGTAGCTTCATTCAGCTCTCTAGCCCCATGTGCAGCTCCTTTCGATTTCGTTTCTCACCTGCCTGACAAGAGGCAGAAGTAGGAATTAGCATTGCTTTCACATCCTCTCCCTCTCTTCACATCTCAGAGCAGTGATGTTTCTCTCTCCATCAGGCAGCCCAGGACCTGACCTGAAGCTACCCAGTGTCCAGACAAGGAAGACCGTGGTTCTACTCTCCAAGGGGCTGATAGCTCATCTAAAAGCATCCTGAAATGGCCCAGAGACTTCAGTAGCCCGTAATCAATCTTACACCCATAGCATGTGGGGCGGGTGGCAGAATCGCCAGGTACCAAACGAATGACAAGGCAGAGGGCACCAAGACCCTGCTCTAAGCTCTACTCTTGACATCTACTGGCTGCTTAACTTGACGTAGATCCCCCCAAGCCATCTGCAAGCATCACACTTTTATGAAACTAATGCTGGATGAATTCATTTTGCTCTGCTTGCAAGGCAGGATGAAGCACTGTAATTCAAGTCAGAACGAGGTAGTTAGCCCCAGAATAAGTCATTGGAAGGACATCAGTTTTTCAGTCACATTCTTTGGCCAGATGGTGAAACTTGGAGGCACATGGGAAAAAGGCAGCCCTCATATATGCTTTGTATGGTCTCAAAAACAGTGTCCAAGTCTCTGTGCATGAGGGAAAAGACCAGGAGGGTTGCTTCAACACTGTTTTAACTGTACTTCTTTCAGGTGCTGTAAAACCATCTTCCGTCTCCTGCAGCACAAAAGACATATGTGGCAAAACCCAGACCCACTCCAGTTCTGCACTGAGGCCATTGAGGGAGGACACTCGAACCTCAGAGGAGCTGCAGTCAGGCATGGTGGCCAGTCCACTCCCTCTTCCACCCTGAATCAAGGCCTTTAGTCAATCTGTTTAGCTAGACTTCAGAACTGGTCCCTGTCTCTCAGTCAGTCCTCCCCCATACCCTTAGACAGTCTCTTTGCTAGGCTAGATAATATCATCCTGCAAATTAACTTTATAACAGGATCAGTCACAAAGAAATCTAAATTTAACCTTTGACTCTATGCAGTTGCCTCCACAGGGATATGAGCAGCTCTTGGTTTCATGAAGCAAAAACTCATCTTTCATGGGCAAAAAAAATACTTTCTTTCATGACAGAAATTTGCAATGATGCACTGGGCAAAAAAAGAAAAAAAAAAAAAAGAAATGGTTTCACTGGGTTATAAAACTGGTGGAAAGGCAAAATTTTCCAGCTTTGTGTATAGATGAGATGTCAAGACAATTTGAAATACTTCTTAGAGGTAAGAGCAAAAAAGGACAAATAAATAATAAACAACATATGTGGAATGTAAAGAAACACTGTAATTCGTCTTGTTTCTTCACAGAACAGAAATACATAAACATGAACATGCCAGGAATAAGACATGACGCTAAGCTACTGCAGTGATATGTGCTTTAGGTATGTAGGTAGGTGGAATGGATGGATGCAGAATAAATGCATTACACTTTATTTATTACTCTTGTCTGAGGCCACATTTTATTTCCTGCTGTCTTTAGCAGATTTTTTTTGTGCAGCAACACCACCAAAGTGTGCCTAGAGTTCAGGCAAAATTCTGAATGTTATGAATGCATAAGCCGGAGTGATACTAACCTAATGGAAAAAAGACCAAGTTATCACCTGAAAGTTGCCTCATTCTTTGCCCCTCCATTCTCAAAAACACAAACGGATTTTTGTTCCAGTGGACCAATGAAGCCACATCACTTCCTGACTCTTGACTCAGTTTTCAGCTCTCTCCAATTTTGGCTTCTACAGGCCAAATGAACTAGAGTAGGACTATTGTTCTTCTGCCTGCTGTAACCTGCAGAGAGTTGCCTTTCTGTATGTTTGTAGCTGTACCTCGACCTGACTCTTTCAGGTGTCACACAAACTGTTTAACAACAGTTCTGATCATTTGTTACAGGTTACTGACTGACTTGTTTTCCATTTCTTGGATCACAACTTCCCTCCATCCCCACTCCTTCAGTTTTTGTTTTCTTCTCCATGAGTTAAGAGGCAGCAGCATTCCCTTATACTAAATGCTCAATTTTCTGTCTCGGTATTTTAAGCACAGTTTTTACTACTCTGCTTTTGTATGCTCTCAAAAAGGGTGTGCCATTTTCTTAGTTTGCAAAGCCCATGGAAAAGCAAATCTGTGTGTTTGTACTTGCTTGTGAGACCTGACCAATGCTGTGTCTGAAATCCTTCTTGCTATATAGGTAGTGACAACTGATGCAAAGGAGGTTCTTGCTGACCTCCCCAAACACAGAATAACTACCTAGAGTTGTTCTGTGACCATCCAGCCACTCATGTAGGCAATGGCACACACAGTTTGCAAGTGCATTCAATCTTGTGATAGCCATTGTGCATAAGCACATGCTTTGCGTATTGCTCCAATAAAGTGCTCACCATGGAGGAAACTGGATGGATAAGAAAACAACACGTCACGTTTCTGTCAAACAATAATCAGCACAATTTGAACAGTTAAACACGTTTAGCAAAACTAGTGTCACCAGCCACCTCTATGAAACCACCATCGTGAATATCCACCGCAGCTCATCCTAGCTACATTTCAGACCTTACAGAGATACCTGCGCTACACCTAGCAGCTATAACCCACACATGGGCTTTTGACTATGTCTCACTGGATTTTCTTCTTGTATCATAAGAAAAAGGATTCAGACAGACAGACAGACAGACACACACACACACACACACGTAGATCCTTTAAAGAACCACCAGGAACTTCTGGCATTGCGTCACTATCGCGATGCTTTATATTGAGTTGTTTTGCATTGCTCATCCTGCTTGTGCAGGCTAATGGAAGCCTTTGCTCCATCTGTCAAGAGTAATCCTAATATTTGGGGGCTCCAGGCAAAGGACTGAACATGACCTGGTGCTCCCCGTGGCTGTTTGTTTGATGCTGATTTCACAGCCATTGAATGAGCCCTTGACCTCGTCATTTGCATCTCCTCTTTGGCAGGATGTCAGGTTATAAAATTGGCCTTGAGAAATGCCAGACTTTGCCAGTTCCTCTTTAACAGAAGATCCAGTTGTCTTGTCAGCAGTTATTCAGCCCTTGGTATTCCCAGGTCATTTGCATTAAGCTCAGAGCAGAACTGGAAACCACTGTCCCGTACTGCATTTCACTTGTGCTGAACTACTCTCAAAATTGCCAGGGTAAGATCCTACCTTAGATGTAGATTTTTAGAAAGAATCCCATTAGTTCTCAAAATACGTATATTGCACCGGAGATGAATCAACATAATAAATAATTTGCCTACTAGCTGGCACTAGGGTGATAGCAAGAGGTGGAATCGGTTACAATCAGGCAAGGAAAGGAACAGTGACTTGTTTTAGCCCATAAAAAATGGTGACAAAAATACAGGTACTTCTAGGCAGATCTGCAATGGACAGAAAAAAATGGAAAATTTTCATCCTTGAAAAGCACTTTATTTTTGTAATGGTGCTGTATTTTCATCAATAACAAATTAGTTAATGTATCTATTAACTGGCTGTGCAAATACCCAAGTCTTTTCCATACCAAACCTCTAGTATACTCAGTACATTTCAGCCACAGGTCAGCATTCCTAATCAACCAGGCTTGAAGGCAGTTCCAAACATTTAACCCTCAGTAACTCCCAGTAAATTAGCACAGATTTTCTCTCCTACTTGTTTAATTTCTGGGAGGAAGCAGTATGTCTGAAGCACCTGCTGATGAGCTGGTATTGCAGAGCTAATGCCATTAAGATGAATTCTCTCTCAAAGTTCACATGTTTGTTCAATATGCTCTCCATTTCTCTTCCATTTAGTTTCTAACAAGGTTCAAACTATTTCACTAGTGTACATATACATACATACATATTTATATATTTCTTAGCAGGTGGAAGGGGAGGAAACTTTCCAGTTTCTCTTGAAACTCTGCTGGGTGTTGTTTCAAATTGAAAGTCTTTAGTTATTAGTAAGCTTCCTTCATGTATTTGTTATGCTGACAGCTCATCTTCATGCAGCTAGTCTTACCAAGACCAATCAATCCACATGCAGTAGTCTTCAGGGTTTTTGTTGCGTTATTTAGTAACATGTAACGAGAGCACATGAAAGGCATCAGCTTGGGGGTTTTACCAGCCTGTCTCCAAGGCCATCCTGAAAAGACGAAGTTGCTGGTTTCAGACAGGAACGCACTGCTACGACCAGGTTTCTGTGCATGCACTGGCTTCCAGGAGCATCTAAAAACCAGGATGGTTCTGACGGATTTATCTCCTATCTCTGAGACAGGGACCTTCTGCTCCCAGTGCTATAAACCATCAAAAACAACATGGTGCAGTGAAGAGCCTGACCCTCAGCAGTCTTGAATGAACAAACTGGAAGAGCATGTGCACTTGCCAGTGGCCTGCTGCACAAGCGCATGCAGACTGCTCCATTACCCAGCATCCACAGGGCTGATGCCTTCATTTTCAGACACTTACAGCTCAAGAGCAATGTCTCTCCATCATCAGTTACATCCTCACTGATGTGCAGATAACAGTGGAGCACCAGTGCTGGAGGGTGGGGAGGCAGAGGCAAGGGCGAGTGCCAACCCAGAAACTGGCCACAGTGTGGAGATGCTGATTCCCACTTTCCCTGAGCAACACTAAAATTGCACCACAGCAGGGACAAGCCCCACAGGCAACCCTGCTCCAGACACACACCTCAGTTCGCTGGCCAAACTCTGAAATCCCACGTGCCTCCCACGTCTGCCCTCCTCACTGGCCTCGCAATCGTGTCCTGCACGGGACTGCAGCCAAGATGGAAGAGTCAGAGGAGCTGTTCTCTACCTGCAGCACCAAGCCCTCGAGCAGTGCAAATGGGAGGAGGCTGCCAAACACCTAGATATTTGAGGTCTCTCCTCCAACCCTCTGTCTTGCTAGGAGGAAACATGCATTGGTTTAAAATATGCAGTTCTCAGCTTGCAAGTTGGCAGTGGGGTCAGGGCTGTAGGGACTCAGCAGGACTATTGCAGCATGGCATAACGTACAGCCACATGTAAAGGTCACTGTTGTTCTATAGCAAAATTAATAGACCACCTCAAAAATGTATTAAGCAAAATATAGAATATGACAGGAAGCTTAGAAGAATACAATAGAGCACCCACTGCTGTGCCTTAGATCTGAAACACAGCAATGTGAGTTGGAGAGCACTCTTCAGAGAGAAATCTCCGTCTATGCTACAAGCACAATTTCCCTCTCACTGACTGGAAGTCCAGGAATTAGCTAGAGCATCTCCAGGGTGCCTCTGCATCATTCTGAAATCAAAAGTAACAATACAGATGGACAACTTGAAGACAAGAGAAAATACAGGAGGCAGAAGGACATGGAAAGCTTCCCGAGTCAGCTCAGACAGCTGAAGCCATATTACAGCTTGCCAAAGCAACGCTTCTTCCAAATACATTCACGTGTGCACGCATCTTCTCATTTATGTTACTTTGTCACAACAGTTTTCGCTGAGGAGTCTTTTTCAGCCCTGCAGCCCCTTCAGAGCTATTTGCCAGAGACAATAGGATGGGAGAATGTGGATGAGTTAGCCCTGTAGCTGCACATCACTATGCAGATGTGAAGAAAAGACAAGTACAGGATGGTTTTAGAAGAAAACTGAAGTGAAGAAGGTAAATGTGTTGTGACCTTAGATCATATGCCACAACTTTCTGAAGTAATCTTTACTGATTTTTTCTTTCCAGCTTCTTGAACCATGTTTTGCTGAAGTTGTGTGTGGCTCACTGCTCCTCCTCCCTGAACAGGTCACCAGACGCAGCCCTTCCTCCCACACCCAGCACATTCCCATCACAGCGGAGCGTGTGTGTGCTCCTGCGTGCTGTGTCCTCATATCTTCAGCCATCCCCGAGAGCAGGGGCAAAACAAAAGCAAGACAAATTGCCTCCTGGTAACAGGAGGCTTCCTCCTATCACACTCACATCACAAAGCCGCTTACTGGGATTTCAAAATTAAATTGATGATTTGATGCAAATCATCAAATGCCTCTTGTATTAATACAACAAAACAAGGTAATCAACTCTTGTCCATGTAGCAGAAAGGAACTGCAGTACCAGATCTCTTGAGCTTGATGGTATCCTCCTGCCTTTTGTTTTCTGGAAGGAAAGCAAGCTGACACATCACCAAGAAACTCATCTACCTCTGAAGCTGCTTTTAATGCTGTACTATTCCTTAGATGTTCCTAGCAAAAGTCAGAGAAGTTTTCTGCTAGAGCAATAGCCAGCACAATGCTATCACAGAGTATCATAATTATTTAATAACTGTAAAATAATGGTTTGCTATAAATACATGTAGGCCTTATGAACCATCAGGAAAGACTGCAGTCTCGACAATGCATTGGAGGTAAACGGCTGCTAAGCACCTGAGTGCATTTTATTCCACAGAGAGTCAGAAAGTCACGGAAAGATACAAAGCAACATATCCCTCCATAAAACAGTTTAGATATGGTCTGCAAAGGGCAGAAGTGTTTCAGTCCTAGTTGAGATTCAAGCTAAAACAACCCCCAGAGGTATTCCTCTTTGGTTCTGCCTTCCTTCGCTTTTGTAGTAGATCAAATTCGTCTTCATTGCACAGAAGGAAAAAGAAATCAAACTTTCCCCCAGGTGAAGACTGCTCACTACATGTAAACGATCAGGTTAACTCTGGCATATTTACCCCAGTCTCAGTTTGAGAGGGAGGTAATCTTTCTGGAGACAGCACTGTCTTTGGTACAGCTGTGATATTTCTGCAGATGGCACCGTTCCCACCTTGGTCACAGGAGGCACTCCAAGTGCTTGAAATACGTTTGAATTTGTTGTAGGTATTTGTTGCTAGGAAATGTGCTCTGAGAGGCAGCGCGTGGGGAAAGCGGCCTACGAGCTCAGCGCTGCCGGCGGGCGCCCGGCCGGGGCTGGGGCTGCGGGAGCCACCACAGAGGGGCAAGGGCCCTTGGAGGCACCAGGCTGCAGCAGCAGGCAGGGACTTGGGCGTTCAGGGTTTTAAAGCAGCCATTTCCTGTCAATTTAAAGCATAAATCGGAGATAGCAGAGAGCAGGTAGTATTCTGCTTAAATTGTGGATCTGCTCTAAAAAGTGGCATCATAAACCAGTACGGTGCAGGCCTGTGTTTATTGAGTCTCAGCAGCTTACAAATAAAATAAAATCTGTTTATAAGCTATTAAAAAAACATCCTTTTGCAGCCACTTCAAACTCAGCTTAGGCTCTGCAAATCAGGCTGAGCTCTTCCTGGCTTGTGCATCAGCACCAGTAATAAAAGTTAACAGTCCAGTTGCTGGCCTCCCTTCTACCTGCGTATTGCTTAAGCCAGCTGCAGAAACGAAGGAAGTGTAAGCAAGGACAAGCACTAGCTTTTCAGTGGAAACTTATTTCCTATTCATACTAACAATGCCCTAGTCAGAGTAAAACCTTGATTACTC
Source organism: Dromaius novaehollandiae (assembly GCF_036370855.1). Lineage (NCBI taxonomy): Eukaryota > Metazoa > Chordata > Aves > Casuariiformes > Dromaiidae > Dromaius > Dromaius novaehollandiae. The sequence goes on along the minus strand of NC_088105.1, from coordinate 23,773,550 downwards.
TCTTATAGTTGTATTGGTTCTGTAGCAGAAATAAATAGTATTAAAACCTTAACATTGCCATTAAAATAAGCAAATGGGACTGGAATATAGGAAACAAGTCTGCGGAGTAAGTAAATGCTGCTTTGATCTACTGCTTTTAAGAACACAACACAGGTTAAATTCAACTGCTAAGTGGAAGAGGGTCAGCAAGCAGAATTTCCACAATAAAAGCTCTGTGGTTGCAGGTGTTCAGGCATATACATCATCTCCTCCCCTGAAGATGAATACCAGGATTTGCGATCAACTTGACACAAAGGATTGTACCGCTCACAGCAGGATTTGTTTACATGATATCCTCTGAGAAGGATGCTCTCTCCCTCCCTCGCTTTCTCTCTCCCTCTCTAAAACATGGTCAGCAACATAGTACCTGCACACTGTTACTATTTGATCCCACTTACAGTAATGCATGCTGGCTCCAGCATACATAAGGATATTCTCCCACCTCTGCACAGTATTGTTCGACTAAAACATTTGCCTGCCTGCCTCTCTCCTAATATCAGCAGATTCAAGCTCAAGTTCCTGCACCCTTGATCTCCACATCTAAACATCCTTGTTCCCTAACTAGCAAGCCTGGGTTGAGGGAATGTCTTTCACTGTTTTTTCACCTGGAAGTCCACCATGGGTCTGAGAAAGCATTTGCAAGAAGTTTGGTTCCAGCATTTCTCAGTGAAAAAAATTTTATCAAAAAAAAAAATCCAATCAAATAGAAGCTGCTGTTTATCTCACCTTTAAAGCAGCTGGAATCGGCCAAGGTCTTACCTTCAAATAGAGCCTTTGGCCTGCACCGCATCCCAGGGAGGCCTTGCCACCTGCCAGCTTGGGAACCAGCATCCTTTAGCCCCAGCTCTCTCACAGAGCCTTGCCTTAGCCGGACTCCTGGTTTCCAGGATGGGGCAGAGGCTCCTGTTAAACCTCCCTCACATCGCTGTGTCCTGGCACTGCGCTCCCGAAATGCCCGTCCAATGGCCATGGCAGCTCAGCCTGGCTCTGGAAATGCTCCATCATGCGACAGCAGTAAGAAGCCATTAATATCATAACCAAAAAAATGGGCCTGCCCCCACATCCTCCTGTTGCCTCCTGAACAGCCGAGCCGGGTGGATGGCTGCCATGGGGTCGACAGGGCTGCTGGGCTGGACGAGCAGGGCAGCTGCTGGGCTACCTCATCTCATCTTTCTTTTGGCGGTTTTCTCACAGCTATCTTCTGCTGCTGACATTATGAGGCAACAAGTTGATGAGCTCAAAGAAAGAAGAGGTGTTTTTTCAAACTTCTCCTTCTTCTATTCTGCCACCTTGTTAATTTTCTTTTAAAGCTGACAACATGCAGTTAAATTAGGGACTTCCTTGCACTCAGCAGCAGCTTAAGGAAACAAGCCAAAGTAAAGTGCCCTTTACCCTGTCTGAGACAGCCCTCCCCAATTACTCCAACTACAATCACCTGTTTTCCAAGGAAAGAAGCTGAATAAATATCCTACCCAATCCCAGCATGATCATCCTCTATCCCAACATGTTCTTGATGTACAAACAGGTAGCAGGGAATCAGCTGAGGTGAAAGAGAGGAAAGGGATACTTGTGTCTTTTGAATCCTGTGTTCTTGGACAATTGTATTTACCTGCATTAAGAAATATGAATTGCTTTTCCTTTAACAGCTCACCAGGAATGACTGTGTTTAGATAGATAGATTAGCTGCTGTTCTTAAAACAAACAGTAAACAAGGTATTCAGGGCAAACCAACCCAAACAAAACCCAGCCCAATAATTATTAGAAGTGTTCACTTTTGTTAACAAGGGGGTAATTGTTTCTGTTTTGTAATTTGATCTGAGATAAAAGCAGTTAGTTAATAATTTATACTGTACTATGTAAAAGGGGCTGTGAAAAGACTACGGAAGGATTTGA
>NC_088105.1:23734118-23769118 GCF_036370855.1 Dromaius novaehollandiae | reverse complement strand
TTTTTTCTAATCTCTTATCTAAGGAAAATATAATCCAGTTAATCAACAGCACTGCATTTTGCTTTCTGAGGAATTAGATTAATGAAATTCTTACAATAAACGAGCACAGAGAGGAAGGGGGCTAGTGCAGCATCCTACCAAGCTAGCAGGCTGACTCCCTCCCCATTTTCACTGTACCATTTTACTTAGCTCAGTATGAGTTGACCACCTATATGGGTTACGCAGTCCTATAGCTAGCGGCAGACGCCAACAACCACACGGTGCCTTGTGCAAGCCAACGCACCGAGTCTGACCCAACACCATCGGGAACCAACTGGCCCCTACGCAGCTGCATCGCCCTAAAACACAGGAGATGCCCGTGAAGCCACGACAGCTGCCCAGACCTCAGTGCTGGTGTGCAGGACAGCAGCCACCATGGACTACAACACCGGTGTCCCTGCCGCTGGGCCAGGGCTGACCGCTGGAGCCAGCAGGAGCCCAGCAGCTGCTGGGGCCAGCCCTGGGCCCCGGCACCTGCAGCCTCCCCGACCTTCTCCTGCCACCGCGCAGGCGGACTGCGCCCTGGGGACCTCTCCCCGGCTCAGCCGCCCCTCACGAGATGGAAGCGCAAGAGAGGAGCCTGTGTCCTTTATTATCCTCCCAAATCACCAGGGCATATAGGAAACCTCAGGAGGGGACAGGACCCAGGGTCAGGCGTATCTCCAAAGTGCATGAGAAAACAGCGACACAACCTGGGAGAGAAGGCCTGTTTCCTGGCCAGTCAAGGCTGCAAGACGTTTTTGCTGAGTGCTTTCTTTTTCCTTCCCCACCCGCTCTGCAGCCCGTCGGTGCCCTGCACCGGGCCCTCTTAGGCGAGCAGAGCTAGCAAAGCCCTCAGAGCACTTCCACTTCTCTTTGCTTCTCTTCTGATTTTGTCTCTTTGCTTCTCTTTTCATTTCTGACCCACCTGTGGATACCCCGTTCCTCACCGATCTGCTGATCTCTATTAAATATTTAGACATTTTTAAGAGCAGGCCTTTTGCAAGCCATGAAACTGGCAGAGTTCAAACAGAGATGGCCTGTTAGCTAAAAAGAAAATGAGCAACAGGCATTCACTGATGCCTGAACATTACTGTCCTCGAAACCAATATTTTTGTCTGATCACAAGTGTGAACAATTTTTCCCATTAGGAAAAATTATTTCACTGAAGGCCGAAGGACTGAATTTGAAGCTTACATCTGTATCTCATATTTTCAAAGGTTTTGAGGTTACCATTTCATATCTAGATAGTAAAAGGTAGGAAAGAAAAGCATAGTAAAATAATGAGAGCCACTTTTCAAATATGTTTTCGGTATGGTAGACAATGCAAAGTGTATAGAAAAAAAAACACACTCCAACATGGGCAGGGAGACGCTTGTAAAGAAACACTTGCTTCTGCCCCTACTGGTGATCTAAGTGTTATATACAAATACGTATCATTTTGCACTGAGCCTCAAGCATTAGAAAGTTCAGACCCACAAAAGCTCCTGCTCATGAAGTTCCTCCAAGTTATGCTGAAGTGAAAGACAGCAGCTATGTTTTATGTGTCTTTGCCTATCGGTGACTATGTGCCTTGTTGCCCAGCTTCCGAGGCATAAATCAGCGCATCTTCCAGTAACGGCTCTGGGGTGAGGGAAGGTGCACCTAATTTATTACTGTTCAGATTTCGCTGCCTGAGTTATTGCCTTACAAAATAGGATCAGTTTCTCTTTACATGCAAAGAAAAATTAGTTTATGTCTAGTGTAACATATAGATGTATTGACAGCAAAGTTTAAACTTTCTAAAATAAAGTCAGTTGTTATCAAATTGTTGATGACAATGATTTCTATTTTGATTAAGTTCCTGTTGCCTGAATACACAGTCAACATTATTACTTAAGCAAAATATTTACTGGCGAAGGTAGATACTGTGTATATGATTTTTATTTACTATTATTAGTTCTAGGTGGCAGACTACTTATTGTCTAAAACTCGCTTTTTCGTCAGAGAAACTATAGCGAGTATAAACCATGGCATAATAATCTAATCTTCTAAATTGATGTTTCTTTTCTTTTTGCTTACAATAGCATGGATCATCTGAAACATTGCCTGCATAAATGAATCATTTGTCACAAGCTAAAAATTGTCATCATTAAGTTGATTAATCAAATGCTGTTCTAAAAGATGGATTGAAACACAAAATACTCAGCCTACTGCCATATAATGAAGAGATTAATTTGAGGCACAAGACAACCAATTTAGTATAACTCTATGTTCATGCTTTATTTAGAAAACCATCAATTAGTATATTTTCCTTGATGTACTACTTTGTCTTTCTAAACAATGAAAAGGTGATTTGCTCCAAAGTCAATTTGCTTTCTGTAAACAGAAAGGGTTAGTAAAGCATCTTCTTGTTCTTAGATTCTATAAACTGCAACCTTGACTTTGCGTGAAAAAAAGAAATTAATGGGGGGTAGAATTTACAGTGGAGTGACTCCTCTCAGGTTATCACTAATTTCCTTCCTATCATGTAATTATAATTCTGGTAGCAGGAGTCACAGTAAGGAAAGTCTCAAAAGTGTTTCATTTCTTCATTATCTTGGATATCTCTCCCAGGATTAATATGGTCCCTATGCAGACGCAAGCTTCCACCACAAACAAAGTTGCAAAGCCACTTAATCAGCCCTTATTGTTTAGGAAAGTGGGGGGAAAAAGCGATGAAACAGCGTGTCAAGCTATCCTTTCCTGGCAGTTAGTGGAAGTCATCGGGGCTGCGATGTATTAAAAAGACACACAGCACCGCCACCTTCCCTGCACAAACACTTGGTATCTTAAGTGTTATTAAAAATCAGCATCCGGAGGAAGACGATCGTCCCATCCATCAAGCCATCCAACAGTGCTGCGATACGGCGATAGCTCGATCACTCGTGCCAGCGGCCAAACGGGCTGAGCGGGCGCGCGAACGGCCACGAGGGCCGGGGATGGCGGGGCCGAGCCCGGGGGCCCCGCGGGCGCTGCCGCCCCCGACACCCGCGCAGCCGCGCGAGCTGCAGGCTGCACGCGAGCCCCCAGCTGCACTAAGCGAGACTTTTAAAAATGTTAACTTATCAAAAATACACCAGAGGAAAAAGAAGCAGCGCGGATGTTACCCCCTACTAATGAGGCACTAATGCATAATTATTGTAATACACACAGTTCTCTCCACAGAGGAATATTTATAAACACTGGAACAGTCTAGTTTGCACTGAAGTCATCCGTACAAATTGTTTTTCTCCTGCAGTTTGCGTTTTTTCCTTATTGTAGTAATATTTAATGCGTTTTGTAAGTCTATATGCAGTCATTTAAAATCCTGAAGAAACCTGGGCCTTTACTACTTGCTGCCTTAAATGAGAATATAAAGACAAAACACTAAATAAAATTAAAGGCCCAGCCATTATTAAAGTGTTCAGTTACCCCCGGTTTACTTTCCAAGCGTGCGAAGTTTAGAGGGGACCAGTTGTGGAGCTACCGAAGGAAGGCCCAATACATGCCACGATTACAAGGCTGACAGGAGCCCCAAAACGACGTCTGGGGGCAAAGCCGTCCCCTCAGAAGGCCGAGCCTCTCCCTCCGGCATTCCCAGAAGCTGCACGTGGCAGTCCCCAACGCATCTGCTGACTCGGGTAAGGACCACCAGGCCCAACGGTTTGGCTAATTAAAAATAAATTGTAATGAATATTAAAATGTTGCTGAAAGATGCCGGCAGAGGACCCAAGCCCCTCCTGGAGCCAGGAGGGCGAAGGTAGCCGGCCTGAGAAGGCGGTGTTACGTGCCAATTAAAGCTGAATATAAATAAATTGCAGTACACTAAAAAAGGAATGAGACATACATTCCTTTTACGGGGTAGTCACCCTTAGTACCTTAAAAATCGTAATGAAGTTTACCATACTGAAAATCAAATTCATTTAACTAGGTTTAGCTTATGGATCACACTAAATAATATTACTTGGGAAAACATACCAAGAGGAGTGAAATTAGGGATATAAAAAGCCCTTATGAAAATGTAAAACATTAAACCACTATATATTTTGCTGCTGCCTGAACGCATTGCACTTCAGGAAACATTCTCCATCACCTTGACAGCATGCTTCCTCGCCGTATACTGAAGTTTATTTACGTGAATTATTAATGCAGCTTTTGTTTGTAGCTATATCTTAATTTTCTTCTTTTCATTCATCTGTCATGATTGTTTTGATTCACATCCTGGGATGATGCACAAAATATTTCCTTTGGAAACACTGTGGTGTCACCAATATTTTTGCTCTGTTAACAGATTATTCTGTCTTCACAGTAAAACCAGATCATTTCATTTTTTTCATGAAAACTGTCAATCACTGAGATTATGCTTTAACTGTATTGAGCGGATAAAAGATAGAATTTAAACTACATATCATATGTCAGCTGAGAGCACCAAGTGCCCTGCAAATAGGGGAAGCCAGCAATTCTTTCCTATCTCTAAATGAAAAATATACCCACAGCAGCAAACCAGATATCCTGTAACAATTAGTAATGCTCATCACAAAATTATTTTGCATATTATTGTAGTAACATAGCTGCCCTCATGTATTTATTATTTGTGGAAAGAAGTAGAAATAACTCCTTTGTTTTTTATTAGGCATTCAGTCTTATTTGTTGTTCTTTCTGCATAGGCTAAAGTATGGGAAGCATAAAGATATATTTATGCTTAAATGGTATTGTTTTACAAAATAAAAGCTGATTAAAATGAAGGTGAAGGATTTCAGTCATTAAAGAAATGTCAAATCAACACCCACATGTTTTACTGTACATAAAAAAAGGAGAGTGGGAAATTTTAGTGATATTTCTTTTAAAATGTGTTTTAAAGTTTCTCTTTGGGAAACAGAATAGAAGAGCATGTTACTTACCTAGAAGTTACTTGGAACTCCTTTTTTTTCTTTTCCTTTCTTTTTTTTTTCAAGGTACAATATCTACCCAACTTGTATACAAAATTCAGAAAGATTCTCCTGAAAACACAATGTTGAGAGACCATATGTACAAACACCACACAATTTCAAACAGACTAGGCTCATTGGAAGAAAACTTTTTTTTTATTTGCCTTTGATTTCTTTCAGAAGGATAAAATGAAAGGGACAGTGATACATATTTTAAGCCCTGTGAATTCACAATGGGGCTTTAGAATAAAGAGGTAAAAACCTTTGAACTAAACAAAGGTCCATCACGGTGCACTTCTTTTTCACAAGCACCTTATAAAGGAAATTATGCCAGACAGAGGGCCCAGCTGGCTTTTGCCACTACACCTCTCCGACACAAGAAGCAGCATCCTTCCCAGCCCCTATCAATCTACTGTATGCCGTGTCATTGACTCCTCTTGGACCTGATCTCTTATCTCATAGAGCTGTTTTTTAGCCGAATGCCCTGTGAAAGTATCCACTCATGAGCTTACATCTGAGTGTCTCTTTGTACTAACCAAAGCCTGCAGTCTAGCAGGGTGCATTAACTTGATTAAAGTGGTACCATAGACAGTTACTTAGGCTCTTACTTTGCTCTTAGATTAAAGACAAGAAAGCCTCCTCCTCTCAAGGTTTTTTTGCAAAACTGCAACTTTCAAAAGGGTCAGCAAAAGACAAAGGCTCTTATAACAGAGGGAAAGAGGCTTTTATAACAAATGATTTCTAATTGCTCCTTTGTTCCAAAAAGACAGCAGTTATACCAGCTGAAACATAACAAGCCATCAGCATTTCTTGATGGAGAGCTTGTATGGAGGGATGCTAAGAAAGAGCTTTCAGTAAGTTCCAATGATTTTAAAAACGTTATTTCCTTGAAAATAACACCATATTTAATCCACTTAAATTTGAAAGAGAAGTGCATATGCCTAGCTGTGCATAATAGTCTATATTCGCTAGCGGGCTATAAAGCTACTTGCAAATTCTTTCCATTTTGTCTCTAAAGAGTAGGATGGGAAAAGTGCTTGGGCTGGGTTTTTGCTCTTGTGTATGAGATTTCATATCCCTTATCAAATAAATTCTAACAAGGAAATCAGATTCTGACCTCATGTAAGGGATTGCACTAATTCAATTTTACAGAGGTATGAGAGGTACAAGCAATCGCAGTCATCAAGTTCATAGTTGCAGTAGGTAATTGTTAAAAACACAAAGCAATCTCTTTTCATGTTTAGCCGCTACAGCAGATAATTTCAACAATGCTTCTGCAAATTGACTTAGAGTTACATACTTTTCGGTAGGAATCTACTTATTAGAAAATAAGAGCAATCTTAGATTTTCTGTAAACCTCTGTGTGCGAGTGTGTCTCTACTCACATGCGCGAATGTGCACAAACGAAGCTGCCTTATTTCTGGGCAAGACTCAAATTTCATTCAGGCCGCAGGAGGGCTGCGCCAGAGCCCGTCCTGCCCGGCCACCGAGCCGCAGCGCTGCTCCCGGCACCAGCCGGGCTCCCGGCAGGCTCCTGCCGGAGGAGCAGGCAGAGACCACGCGCAGGGAGAGCCGCTGCCAGCGCTAGCAAAGGGCGTTTCGGGGCCTCACCTGGCACGCTACGTTGTGGGTGGGTAATACGGACGGGACAGGGGCGCGCAGCGGCCGGGGATCAGCCGCAGGACGGGGAGCGTGGCGGCAGCAGGGCTGCGTTGGCCAGGCAGGGCCCGTGCCACCCTGGAAAACACGGAGAGGCTCCCACTGAAATCCGGGGATCAGATTAGCAGGGCCTCTGCTCTCCCTCCCGGCACAAACCCACTGACGGGCTTTTCTCCAGCACGACCTCTCGTTGTCGTAGACACTTAGGGAAAGGGCACTATTCAGGGAAAAAAAGCAGGGGCAATCGTTAGGGAAGGATGCGTGCTGCTGGTGGGTGGCTGCCTGGGGCCGCAGAGTGACGACAGGCCTGTGGAAAACCGGGCCCTTGGTGAAGGCTCTTGGAAATGCAGTTCGATTCCCACGTGATCCTAGCTACCGCAGCAGCAGGGAGATTTCACAAGTACATGGGTGCCTGAAGACCCAGACACACTGAAGTGCTTCGAAGACCCCAAGAGATGCATCTGTTTTACAGTACTGATGGAGACCAAGCGCCCAGAAGTGTCGCTGGGTCGGGCCCTCTCTTACCTCCATGGGGCAAAGGGAGTGATGCCATCTCCTTTCTCCAGGCTCGGCTGGTTCCTTAGCTCTGCAGCTCTTCATGGCAGGCTGCCTCCATCCACCAGGGCCTAAAGGTGCTGCCACAAGGCAAAAAGTCCCTCTCCTTCCTCCAAAGGAAGCAATAATCATCGTCACTCCTCCTGCGTGGCTCCGCCTGAGGGAGCCCCTGGCGTGTGCTGTCCTCTGCCTGCCTGGCCCCTGGGCCTCTCCTCCCCTCTGGACCAGGCGGGGTGGCCTGCTGGGGCCGAAACTGTGGGCTTCCTCTGGAAAGTGCATGGAAACTTTGTTACAATAGGAATAATAATTACTAATAGAATATAACATTTACAATGAAGGAATGAAAGAGCTAACGGCATTTCTTTGAAAACAGAAAAAAGCAAACAAAAACCTATTTTCCCCTTGGAAAAAAAAAAGAACATTGATTACTCTTAAAGGGACCCTCTCAACTTCCCTTTGAGGACTCCCATTCATCTTAGATCTGTTTTTCCTCGCAGGCAAAAAAGATAAGTATTCTCTTGACATTCTCCTTTCTTCAGCAGACTGGGCTAACAGGGAGATTTTTATTTCAAATATACATGTAACCATGATGTACTTTGGACTCAGCTCATGCTCCTCTGCCCATGTACGATGGCGCTTAGAGCTATAGCATTTCTTTCTATCAAAATAAGCAGCAAAAACAAATATAGAGCTCTTTCCTGGACATGTCCTTGAGGAAAGCTGAAATGGGCTGGTGGGTGGAGGGTGTGGGTGGAGGCCCCAGGTGAGGCTGCTCAGGAACATTAGGGGCTATTAGTACCATCAGGGCCTTGACATCAGCCTCCCTTGGTTTAAGTCTGATATTGAACCAGCATTCCTTGGAAGGGTTGTACGAATCCAGCTCAGCAAGACTTCCTACCAATCTCCCTGCAAAGCCATCCTCTACCTTAACATCTGGGGCAAATCACATCTGTACATGGATACACACAGAAATACCAGCTAGTCTGTTTCTCCAGATGCCTGAAGTTCCCAAACAATGGTAAAATGAGTTTGGAGACCCCAAGGGCCTTCCTCACTCCGGGAGCTGTGGTCTCAGGAGAGGACCCTGCCCACCAGGCACAGATGGTCCAGTGAGTTTCCAGCTGGATCACTAGACCAACGTCCTAGAAAGAAGCACAACCACCTCAGGTTATGAGTACCCCATAATGCACGGGGGTTGTGGAGCAGACTCTATCAGCAGAGCAGGCGGTGGTAATGCATACAGACAGGCTGCACACCGGCTCAGAGAGCAGCGTGGGTTGGGAAGTGCCACTGGGGATCATCCAGCCCAATCCCACCCAACACAAATAGGGCCAGCATAGGGCCCTGCTTACTGAGGATCCCTGCTACATCTCCTAAAGCTCTTCTTAGAAGTATGTCATAGGTAATAATGAACCAACACAGTCAATAGTGAAATCCTGCAGCGCTCTCAGAAAGAAACCTGGCTGCTGTCCTGCTGCACAGCTCTAGCAAGGATGCTTCTGGCTCTCTGAAGTAGGGAAGCACGTGGGTGCCAGTCGCGAGTGCCCCATAGAGGTCATCTGCAGGGTTGCTGATGGTTGCCTCACCCAGGGGAGCCTCTGAACAGTCAAAAGTTGACTTCGTGCCACTTTCTTCCACTCCCTTCCTTAACGGAGCTCCCACTGCACCATCCCAGGCCAGGGTGCGGGAGAGGGGCCGACGTGCTGTTCTCAGGGAGCCAACACGCCGCACGCTGCAGCCGCCGCGCCTGCTCCCAGGAATGACCTGGGCTCGCGACCGGACCGCACACGTGCAGCCGGCAGCGTCCAAACGGCACCAACACCCCGGACGGCCCCCGCACCTCTACTGCTCCAAGGCTGTGGAAAGCTCTGCCAGACCTGGGCGTTTTGCAGGGGAAAAACCATTTTCATAGACACAGAATTCACCTATTTATTTTTTATTTCACACCTTCCTGCATAAATTTGTTTCAAACTCAGCGGAGCTGGTACACATCAGTTTAGTGAATTGGGTGCCCAGTTTTTGTTTTAGTCTGAAAGCAAAGTGATGATATATACATATGTGTAATGTAGCACAAAGGCACGTTTACTGAAGCATACAGCCATGATGTGCCAGTTAAAAAAAAAGCAGCAACAAGCAACAAATCTGTTTCATCCCTAGCCATACATTAGAAACGAGCTGTTATTTAGATCATGAGCACAGCAATACTTTGGAGTAAATACAGATTTTGTTACGGTCCGTTTCTTGTTGCGTTTCTCCCAATTAGTGGCTCAACAATGATTAAAACCTCGGTGTGTGCGTGTGTGTGTTGAGGTGTGTATTACGTGTGTAGCATACTCCGTGTGCATATGTGCGTGCGCGCTCAGCACAGGCTTGAAGTACTATTTTGCAATATTTCTTTAAAATAGCTTTAATTTACCATCACTGAGAAAGAGGTTTCTGAAGCAGGTGCTGAGAAGGAAGCTATTCCTCAACAGACACTCATGTAAATATGTTACTTTTACAGGAGGAGGAGGGAGAAGAAAAAAAAAAGCCTAAATCTTTCCATCTCTACCAGTGAAATGGCTACAAATGGGTTGCCATTAACTTTTGTTACTTGAGTAGGTGCCTGTAAAGGGCCAGGTGGTGTTTATGCAGATGAATGAGCATGTTACAATGTGTTCTTCCTTTTGGATAAAACATTAGCGTATCAGATGTGACAAATCAGATGTTCATCTTCCGCACTTCTGCATTATTTTACATTGAGAATTAGATAATGTGCTGGCTTAGCTTTTTACTTAGGATTTTTTCCCTTCTTCTTCTTGAGAATAATTTTAGACATAAAGTTCTCCCAACACTCTGCATAATCATTGTCTCGCAGTGTGTCTAACCAGCTAGGTACTATGGTAACTGTATAGTTCCAGGTAGCAGGCTCTGTATTAAATGGAAGTATACATTGTTTAAACACACTGCATAATTATGGTGAAACAGAAATAATGGGCCTACATGTTGAATTTTTTTTAATTCCGTTTTCCTACCAAAGTAGCAGGTAATTATTGTATTCCAGCAACAACGAAAAGGTAAATATTAGAATGTCTTACAACCAGAGTTATGCAAATAATTGAATCCTCAGTTCGGTGGCTGAATTGGGGAAAAAAGGCTTTCATTTTGGGTTGAAAAGAAAAAAAAAGATTTGGAGTTTTCATAACAAAAGCAAATAAGCAGTGTTTTGTGCTTAGGACTCTATTTTTTCATCAAAGCATCATTTTTAAATTTAAAAGCTCAGAATTTTTAACTTAAAAAGAATCCAAAAACCATTTTATCCTTTCATTTTGTCTTTTTTTGTCCAGCTGACACAATCTAAAGAATTCAGTTTCAATCATCCAAAAATGACATTTTTCATGAGCAGACCTGAGATATTTCACCTCGCTCTGATTCAAATGTTCAACACTAATTTCAAGTTTTCTGGCAACTGGACCACAACTGTCCTTCCATTTTTACATTATTTCTTTACATGGCCAAATCAGGGCAGTTTTCCACTTAAAGGAGATTGACAATAATCAGCAAATAACATAGTCATGGCCTTTTTGCCATTGATTGTCCTCCAATTAATCACTGCACAGTCACTTTGGACTGGTCTTTAGCCCTTTGTAGGCCTAGTTCCTTTGTTTGACCAGAAATACGGGCCAGTCTAGGAGGAGAACTGTGGACTCACATCTGCTTGTATTGAAGAAAGACCACAGCAGTCTTCAGCACACACTAAACCTGGATACATCTGAGGTGCAGGGCCAAATCCATCCCACTGGAATTTAGTCAGTGGGGAATAATTTGGCCTCTACTTTTGTACAGCCAATAAAATTGGTAGTGGACTGTGCTAAAAATACAAATTATGAATACAAGACAAAGTTTGCACGGGCTCAGTGCAAAGACTTGGTTGTTTTGGCTGTCCCCCATGAGTGAGGGGGCCATGAGGACTTTGTAAAGTGGGTCGCACAGCAAAGCCAATGCATGGGCCTTATCAGTAGAAGATAAGTCAGGCTCTACTTCGACTGCAGGTTGGCTTTCTTTAGCAGAAAGCTGAGATGTCTCAGGGTCTGAGAGCGCCTCATCTTACCCAGGTCTGGCTTAACCCCAGTGCAAGAAAATCACAGTATTTGAAAACCTGTATTAGAATGAGGTACTTCTTTTCACTACAAAATAGGTGTATTTATATTTCTCCTAGCTTCACTTTGCCTGAGTGACACCAACAGAATACACAACTGCTCCAGTTAAACACACAGCTCATTTCTGTCTACATCTTGTAGGCAACATGTTCAAATGTATTCAAAATCAAGGCTGCAAAAGAATTTCTCATCATCAAAGACAGCAGCTTTAGTTCCTGTAATTGTGTTGTTTTGTCCAAGGCTGAAAGGATAAAACAATGCTGCTTTGGGACAGCAGTCACAGTACCTGTGTGGTCTCACCATCATGTGTCACACAGAGCGCGGTGCAAGCGCTACTCAAGGCCCCATAAGGATATCCAAAGTTTACCTTCTGGCTGCAGAAGTGTAGCAACACGCCAGCAGTGAGCATCTGCTCCTATGACCCCAAAGGCCACAATCTACTAGCAGTGTCCCCATTTTTGTCATTCCAGCCTCAGGAGCTGGTATTGTCCACTCTGTGCCTCTTACTATTCCAAAGGGACCTACTGAGGGCTTATCTCAGCACCTTGGTGAACTTACAGAAAGAAAAAAAAATAGATGGAACTGTTGCTAATATGGCCCCAAAATAAAAGAAATATTTACAGAATCGAAGCTGTGAACTCCATCTGGGAGGTGCTATTCATTAGTAGCTACCAGTTTTCAACAAGGTAAGATTTAGGGTTTCTGTTAAGGAAAAACTTCCTAGGCGGGAAGATGGTGGCTCCTAGGATCAGGCTGACTGGGCACCTGCGCGATCCCATCGTGGGAGGTTTCTTGGGTCAGGCTGGACACCCACCCGTGGGAAGGCCTGGGAGCACGTGAGCCGACCGCGGTGTGGGGAGAGCAGGGCAGCGGGAGGCCCAGCTCAGCGCGCGGGCTCATACGGCTTCTCCTCCAGACCCAGGGGGCTGCAGCACCGTCTACCAGGCAGCCAGCTACGTGCGACAGCTCCGGGAGCGGTGGGGCTGCCAGCTGCGCCCTCGCCAGCACCTGTACATGGGGAACGGCTTCCCTGTCCAGGTAAGGGCCCCCCAAAAAGCAGCAGCCAACAGCAGAGTGCATGTTTGGTGGCACAGAAAAACATCTTCATCTGTCACCGAATGTTTACAAATAACCTGTGTGTTGGATGTAAATCAAGGATCGCCGTGAAACGCAAAGCACTTTTGTAGTTAGCATTACTGGCAGCGAGGGTCTGGGGGCTGCTTTCGTCTGAGGAGCTCGGAGGAAAGCCATTAGTGTGAGAACAGCATCCTTTTGCCTAGCTGCAAACAGCTTCAGTAAAACTCATCGTTTCTTCCGGTGACAGGGCCCTGGCCACAGTTTTACTGTACCTGTGCCTCAAATTAATCAATACAGGCAGACTGAACGAATCCTTTTACACTTGTGGCCCCCTTTGCCCCTGTTCTTCACAGGAGTATGCCATGGCACGCAGCTCCCCTGCTACACCAGCTGGGCTGGGCCGGGCTGGGCCGATAAATGTAGTCACCCCTACGCTTGCTCAGCTGGTACCTTGCCTCCCCCTGCCCTGGCCAGCACCACACTCCATGTCTCTGAGTCCTCCCGGTTCAGGTCCTGCCTGACGGCCTGACTGCCGGGCCATCATCCCTCCAGGCTGACTGCCTCCAGCTTCCCCAGCAGGGCCACTCATGCAGCCTGGGGACGTCGCTTCAAACCTCCAAGTCACCCCAATACCTCAACAGAATAGAGGTGCCTCCTGGCCTCTGTGACCGTCAGCAAGAACCAGGGATGCTGAGCACAGAGGCACAAGAGTGGATCTGCTGGGAGGACCCTGGCCATGACTCCTTACATCAGAGGGACCCTGCACATGCTTGTACCATTAAAAGCACTTGGGCACTGAACCCCGATTTCTTCGTGCTCTCCAGAGGGGACCTTCACAATGCAAGGATGCTGGAGAGGGAGGACTATCACTGCTTGACTTCCAAATGCCTTGATGGTGCAAGGCCAGAAGGACCACCTTGTGATAGATGGTGCTTCCACAGGCTCACTCTTTGCTGCTACATTTCCCCAGGACTAGCAAGAGAAGGCTTTGCAGGCTGGGAAAACCTCTGCTTCTAGATCTAACCCAGTATCCCGCACAATTAAACCTGTCAGTTACACAAGTGGAAACTTTCACGCAATGTCTCGCATCCAGAGAAAACCCTCCCTTGGAGCACCTTGGTGAAGAGGCACTGAGGATTTCCCTGGAAAAGGAAGTAGATGAATTCTGCAAGAGATTCATCACTACCAGCAACTTCCTCACCTGTATGAACATGTCCAGAAGCTATCCCAGAATGAGCATCACCCCATATCCAACAAAGAACTTTGTTTCCAGCAAAGTACAATCTCACCAACACAGACATTTGCTGTTTAGGGAATCTAATTGCAAAAGGCTAATAGTTGTTTTGCTGTTTGCACAGAATCACGAGAAGGTGGGCAAGAATCTTTTTTTCCTATTTCATGTGACCCCAGCAGTGGCAGCAGCACCATGTTTTCAACTTACCTAAGAAGAGGCAAGTTGCTGGGGAAAACATAGCTAATGAAACAGCCGTCATTTTGTCTTCCCATACATCATACTGTCTTTTTTTAAAACAGCAGACAATAAAAGTTATCAATTCCACTCCAAGACTTACTCAGATTTGGTTTAACACTGCAGGTCTCAGCATGTGTAACTATGATTTCTGCTAACCGGTCTCAGCCTAGTATTTTCACACCTTTTTTGTACTAAATGCTTGCAACTGGTCACTCTACCAGAAACTGTCACCACGACACCTTTATTTAGAATCCTAACAACACAAAAGGCATTAGAAATGAATCTCACAATAATCTTCTTCTATTGTTTGTATTGCAATAAATTCCTGCAAATGCATCCCATTATCTTTTTATACAATTAAATGCACATAATGTCTAACAGTTAAGGTATCAGTCCAGCTGGGTACAGATGCAGTACGCTGCCAGTCTGAACAGATCTTGGCTGCCTTTTAATAATTACCTGAATAAAAGAAAAATAATGAAGTGCTGTAGATTGCTCATCCAAACTGGTAAAAAGCTGTTTGCAAAGGATAACTACAAGGGGAGTGAGACACCAGGCTTTGCTAATAAATAATTCTCAGAAATATCAGCTCTCAATTTACTACTTGTACACAATGGGCCAGTCGAAACTTGCACGATGATCCAATTTGCCACAGCTCTTGTTTTGAGTCTTTGTGAAGCTGCTGCGGGAGCACAGTGGGAGCTGCTTGCATGTATCCCTGGAGTCAATCAGTGGGCCTTTGTTTCCCGCTGGTCAAAAATATCAGGTGGCTTTGAGAGTCTAATTATCAATGAAAAATTAAATTCAGTACAGGAACATAGCCAGGAGTTGCCCCCTGCCTTCTGCCCTCATTCATGTGGTGTGAGTATCAGGATATTTGTTATAATTCAAAACATATTTGAGCCAAATTGGGGACTTCAGGGGTGGGAAAGACATAAACCTAAATGTGCAAAAGAGGAATCGAGTACCTCACTGGCAAATCAGCAAATCTACCCTTCCGCTTTCTTAGCAGAATGGGGTGTGCAGCCCTAATTGGGCAAAATGCTTTCCCACAAGTGGTGACCATTCAGGGAGTTTCTCATTAGGAACTGTGAAATGCCAAGTTTATGTCTACACTGCTAATTTTCTAGTCTTGGAGAAGTTTGTAAGTTAAATAAACTATCAGTTTGCAGTCTACCTCTTGCAGAAATGGAATAGGCAGCAATAGACATCATTCAGGGCATGAAGATGAAAACCCTCAAAAGATGCAGAGCCTGAAGAAAGGAGAAGGAGCATTGGCCTGCCACTCACCTTCCTTGAGAGACACTCTTTTGGCATAGCAGGTCACAGAAATCATACAAAGTTAATATGGAGCAATGTCTAGCTGTGGCATTACAAGTAGAGTAAAAAGCCACAAAAATTATCCACAATTGCCACTTAAGGTCTAGTTTCCACATATCTCCCATTAAACACACAGAGACAAAATGGACATCCCAGTTGCTCATCATGAAGCATATCAGTGCTCCTGCTTGCATTGGCCTTTCAGCCCTTTATAAGCTAACCCACCCTTTTCAAGCTGCTCTCATCAAAACTGTTTTGCTGAATGCGACCAGCTCCCTTCACAGTTGTTCTTGGCAAATGTGCTGTACCCAAACAACTGAGCACACACAGTTCATGGGCAAGTAACATTTACGTCTGGGCGTGTATCGTACGTCTCACGTCCTCTTCATTGCAAGGGGGTTGGGTTTGCTCAAGGAAACTAATTTATCATGTAAGAAGGATCCTAAGACAGAAAAAATTATAAGGAAGAACACAATAGAAAAGACAGAAATACCCTGCTCATGACCGATTACAAACATGAATGCGGCAAAGCCTCGCAGCTCCTTAGGCTCTCAGAGCTAAAGCTGCAGCAGCCCAGCAAGGAGCACTACCACTGACCTTCAGGTAGCTAAAAACCTCCTGTGGGAAAGGGATTTTTCCCTAAAAAAAGTGCATCACTGGAATCAGTGAAGGGGATGACAACGGTTCCTCAGACTCTACAGAAGGAAGTGTACCTGCATCTCTCATTGCACATGCAAATATGCTAAGTAAGGCATGATTAGCTCCTCTCAGCGCAGGATCGGAGGGGGAGGACATGGGTGACACTCCTATTTTCCAGCCTACAAGTTCAGAGTGGCTCAGCCCCACTCCAGGCCACAACAGCAGCTGGCAGGCAGCATGCTTAGACGTCCTTGCCATCCTTGCGCTCAGGAGGACTTTCCTTTTCTGCAACAAAATTTAATTGTCTAGTTAAATCCCCTTCAGTCTTCAAGGTGCTGATGAAGCAGATCAGCAAGGACCTAGCAAGGCCAAGGATCTGACTTAGGGAAGAAGACAGACAACAAGTATATTGGCTAACGACAATGAAAAAAGAACCGTTCTGCAACCCAGAGCTGTCATTTGCATACAGGCTTCATTTGGTTGTAACTATCAACCAGCTCAGCCATTGTACACAGACTGTTTAAAAAAAACAAAAAAGATTTTATTTCCTTCTGTTTCTGCATTGCTTCTCCTCTCAAAGGATGCCAACAGCCTTTATAGCTACGCATCTGGAAATCATTTCCACCTCGTCCGTCACTGATACACAAGATAAAATATGGCAACTGCTCATTGTCATGAGATGCTCTATCCTGAGATTTTTTTTAAGAAGAACTAACCAAAGTGAGACTGGTGGCCTTTCAGGCACCATGCAGAACACCTATCTCCAGACCAGGTGTTTTCTAGCAGAATACTCTTCATTCATATTATTTTTGGTTGGCCACAAATAATGGGCACTAATTTTTGGTCTAGCATAAAGCCCTCATATACTGCACGATAAACACACAGCAAATCAGAACAACAAAAGAGCAAAAGCAGATAGGGTAGAGGCATGCGTTGTCACTTTTGGTTTAATTACAGCTCCCGGTTGCCTTGCATGTCACCAAGAGCTCGGTGGCAAATGTGAAAGGCTTTCTGACAATACAGGAAAATCCAGTCCTATAAACTTCGCTCACACGCTGCTGTCTTGGGGACTGTTCGCACAGTTAAAGGGCATCGGCGCGGGTAAGGGATGGCGAGCATAAGGAAGCATTTGCAGCATCAGTTCTGAAGCCGGCTCCGGCGGCAGCGGGGCTTGGTGACGGCTCGTTCCCCAGCGTCTCCTCTCCCGAGCCACCTCCTGCCACGCTCCTCGCGCAGCGCAGGGGTCTGGTGCCTGGGACATGGCTAGCGCCAGCCAGGCTCCGTCAGAGAAATACAGGTACAGTGGTCCTTATCGCAGGCAAAAAGCTACTGGAAAAATGGTTTATACAAATGCATTTTAAAATTTCTGTTCTTTGTGCCACAACAACTAGAACACCCCAAGATAGTTTTAAACACTATTTAAGGTTGCATCATACATTTTATATCATAAATTATTAAATGACTTAATGGACAATGCATTAGAAAGAAAACAGGCAAATTACAGAATAATTTAACTGTTGCAAAGAAACAGAGCAACTTGCAGGACGTAAAACACTCTATTTTGACACAGAATGCCTGAAGCTAAAGCAATTAAGGCTGCAAAATATTGCCGGCTGACATGATGTGTATGTAAATTTGTCATTCATTGGCAAGGGTTTGTAACAATCACAAGTAATGCGCACAATAAAACAACCATGTGGTATAAAATGCTTTCTGCTAAGAGTACTCTGAAAATGGTGGTTATGTATCATTTAAGCGTATCATCATTATACATATAGCAGTTGTTTATGACAAAAGATACCTCTTCAATACCAGTAGCTCAGACAAAGCTAGCCCTCTTAAACATTATTTACTATTATTTGTGTGCAAGATTATGAAGGAAATATTTTTAAAATTCCTTTTGAGAGCTGCTGTGAGCTTTTCACCAGCGATTCAAACTCTAGTGAATAAGCCCCTCCAGGCTAGCTCAGAAAAGTTCACCAAGTCACTGCACTTTGCTGGGCAGGCTAGCAAAGAAAGAGAAGCCTGAAAGATGCCAGTACTTACATAGCTGAGTCAGTTATTTTATGTAAAACTGAAACCAATAAAAGAGACGAAGAGACCTTTTGAGCCGCAATCAAAAAAATAGTAGCATTGATTTTTTAGATGTGTACACGGTGTGCAGGGCTGACAGATGCAAGAGCAAGGAAAGGCTCACAGCAGCGAGCAAGCCTCGCTCTGCGGACGCCAGTGCTGCTCCCCAGGGCTGGGCAGAAACGAGAGCCGTTCGTTCGCTGGTGTCTTCATAACGAGGCCAGCAACACTTTCTGCCCCTGTGTTACGGCCGCCCAGCCCAGCCCGGCGAAGGGCCGAGCTCCGGGGCACGCAGACGCTCCCCAAACCCATCCCAAACCCCATCACCCGGGAGGTGATGCAAAAAGCAGCTTACAGCTGCAGGCGCCTGGAAATCCACAGACCTCGACCAAAGCAAACATGCAGCCCCGTGTGAGAAGCCCCAGGTCTTACAGGGGTTTGGGTCCTTGGAGCGGGCCAGCACGGCCCTGTCCCAGCTCCTCTGCCGTCTCCGTGCCGAGCGAGGCCAGCCAGCCCCTGCGCTCCGAGCCCTGCCCAGGCTCCCAGCCACACGCGGGCTCCTCAGCTACCGGAGGCTGCCAAAGGCAAACCCAGCGCCATCCAGACCTTCCCAAGCATCCCAGCAAGCCTTCCCCAGATAACAAACCTCCTTCCAACACTTGGGTGCATCATCTTGCCACTGGTTACTTCCCTGTGCCCCCAAACCACCGCCTTTCAAACAGCGAGGAAGAAATTGGTTTTCCTGCGAACTCCTTAGCTAAAACCAAGCTGGTTTATCTCAAAAGGATGAGCAGTTAGAGCTGGTGACCGGCAATTGTCTTTGACCTGGAAGAAGCATGGGACATCGTCAGAAATGCTGGGGCATATAGAGCACTAAAAATGGACAGCTTCATTCCTAACAGTGCCTTGGTCTTGGCCAGCTTTCATTAGTCGTGCCCAAAGAAATTCCCCAAAATGTCACACGCCACCTATACACCTTCAGTAGCTTTTGGTTTTCCTGGTGGTTTTTCCAGTGAGGTGAATTAAAGTGTCTTCACTCTCCAGAAACACAATTTAGGAGACACCTTGTCCCTAGGGAGGGAATACGTTCGTGCTTTAAATTTCTGCTCTAGGCCACGTTTTGGAAAATCATCCAAAAGACTGCAATAAGCTTTCGCAGGAGTGAAACACAGCATTTCCCTAAGGCAAGACCTTTAACGTCATGCCCCTTGGCTTTAAACGCCCCACGTGCAGGGTGCTGGGAAAGGAGCAGCCACCCCCGGGTGTCACGTGTGGTGGCAGGTGGGAGCAAGGCTCGTCCCGTGCCCGTGACGCCCTGCTTTTCCCGTGCTGCATGATCTCCTGTCCCGGCTCCGGCCCGGCTCGCAGCGGGTGGGGTCCCCTCGCGCCCGCGCTCTGGGCAGCTTCGGCGCGTGCTGCCCTCGAGGAGCAGCAGCCGCCCACCTGCCCGGGCAGCTCACAAGCCCTAAGAGAAAGAAGCACACAGGGAAAAACGGGCGTCACTGAAGAGAGAAGTGAGGGACTGGCTCTGCCCATCCTGCATCCCGCTTTTCCTCTTTTCCTTCCAGCAAGCCTGGGTCCCCACACCCCGCCGGGGCCGGCCCTGGCCCCCCTGGCCCCGCACCCTCCTCCGGGGAGGCCCGTGCGGCGGACGGGACACCTCCGGCTGAGGAGAGCAGCGGATATCGCGGAGACGGCCGCGGGAGGAGCGGGGTGCAGCGGTATGCCACCGTTACGGCTGCAGTTTCCCAAATTCTCACCAAAATGCCAAGCTGAACCAATCAAAAAAAAAAAATTGGAGTGCCCCCGCTCAGGATTAACCTCTTCCGCTGGTGCTCAGGGTAGCTGTCACAAGAAAATCAACATTTCCACCTGCCATACCAGCACCGGGGCAGCTCCTGACAAACGATTCGGCAGCAGTACCTTGATACCTTGACTATTTTTCACCTGCTATCCTCACTCATTTTTTTCAAGTTCCTTTCTTGCAAGTTGCTGTCAAAGGGTAGGAGAAAAAGGTGTGGGAAAAGGGTGAATTTTAAACCACCTCTCCGTATAAATAGAACAGGTTATGCATGCCTCTCTGAAGTACAGTATTAATCCCAATTGTGCCATAAAATATATATGACTCACCTGAGTCTTGTTCTCTAGTGAATTATGAACTATTATATCACTCGTGGGATAAGTATTATGTCTCTTAAGAGACTATCACCTTTCCTCTATTTTCTAATATAAAACTTCATTGAAACCTGCCGTGCCTGATATGAGACTCCTCATGATGCACATTAAATCTTTTCCTTTTACAGCTTCCTTCGTTTAGCTGATATTCACGTCAGAATGAGTTCTTTTAGATGTAGCATAAGCATAAATTAGTATGTAAGAGAAGTAGTCGTTTAGCAGAATTTTTTCTTTAATAAATCTGGTGATATTTATATTTCATCACAAAGCAGAAAGATTTTTTTTTACACATTTAAAGATTTATTCCTGTAGTAAGTATCCAATTAATAGGGCTTTAGCATGCAGACAGGATTTGTATTTATGCTGAAGAAAATGTGTTCTCATTATACTTTTATTCTCATGTTAGATTTATTGTGGGTTCCATTATAATTTATTTTAGTAGCTCCATTTTCTAATTCTTTATATTTACATGTCTCTTCCAACAAAAATAATAATACATAAATAATACCTGACAACACTTTGCAGATTTTCTCTATTTGTATGCTTTAATTCTCCAAGCATCTTGGAATGGAAATGTTGTGAACTACAAAGGAACTCTCTATGTGATCTCTACTACATGAAAAATTATCATTTTTATATCCTCTTCACTCTGCCAAGTTCTTTCCAACTTCCAGTTTACAGCTTATTGAAGTATGCAAAGAAATGCTACCACAGCCAAATGCAATGCCGCTTTCTAAGTAGGAATACTTGCTAAACACAGTTGCATTTTCAAAGCCATTGTTGTAATTAGCAGTGCCCCAGGACAGCCTTCTTCCTGCTGCATTGCAGCAGATAGCTTTTCACTATTTACTGTTACATGTATTCTTCCATAGACTTATTGGCTCACTGGCATGTGTTTTATGATAACACAATACTACCACTCCTGTTACGCAAACCACTGCTGAGAACGCTGTTCAGTGACTAAAGCTTTGCCCAATCCTTAGCCCAACCCACATGCCAGCTTTCGGCAGGATAGGGGCTTGGAGCTAAAGCAAGACTGACCTCTCAAGTCACCAGCCCATGTTTTAAATATGAGAAGATCTTTTGCTAAGCAAGTATTTCCAAGCACTTTGCAGCTCCTGACAGGAAGATGCACGCGGAGTGCGGTACAGTAGCTTTCCCAGGTCCGCACAGTATAAGACAGCTGTCTCGTACAGCCCATCCTAGAGCTTTATCTCCAGAACTAATCCTGGTGGGTCGGACTCTGCTGGCGCTTAGGCAGTGCAAAACCAGCATGTGCCTGCGGAAAGCAGCTGAGTTACACCAGACTCACAGCAATATATGTAAGAGCCGAATCTGGCCAAGTGCTGTTGCAGTAGATGTTGCTTTCATTTTTCAGTGTACCCTCTGCTGGGAGAAAAAAATGACTTTGTGTTAGATATCAGATCTAATTATTCCTGTTGGGCTGGCCGGGAGAAATGTCAACAGTGCATTGTAAGTGCTAATTGGGGTGTCCATGCTCTGCAGTAGATTTGGGATACAACACCCGAGACTGGAGAGGTTAAGCATGTTTTAGAATACTGTACTGTAATGAGCTTAGTCTCCATGGAAGAGGCACAGCTTTGCTGCACACACTTCATGCAGCATTGGCCAAGCCACACACCAGTGCTCAGCTCCTCTTTAGGCAAGGCTGCCCATGTCCACCACTAGCCAACGGCAAAGGTAAACCATCTTCCCAGGGCTTGCTGCAAAGTGCTAAGCAAAGTGAGGGGAAGAGGGGCAAAGTGAAGAAAAAGAAAAAGAAAAGAAAAAGAAAAAGAAAAAGAAAAAGAAAAGAAAAAAGAAAAAAGAAAAAAGAAAAAAGAAAAAAGAAAAAAGAAAAAAGAAAAAAGAAAAAAGAAAAAAGAAAAAAGAGAGAAAGAGAGAAAGAGAGAAAGAGAGAAAGAGAGAAAGAGAGAAAGAGAGAAAGAGAGAAAGAGAGAAAGAGAGAAAGAGAGAAAGAGAGAAAGAGAGAAAGAGAAGAAAGAGAAGAAAGAGAGAGAGAGAGAGAAAGAGAGAGAGAGAGAGAGAAAGAGAGAAAGAGAGAAAGAGAAGAAAGAGAAGAAAGAGAGAGAGAGAAAGAGAGAAAGAGAAGAAAGAGAGAAAGAGAAGAAAAGAAAGAGAAGAAAGAGAAGAAAGAGAGAGAGAAAGAGAAGAAAGAGAGAGAGAAAGAGAAGAAAGAGAGAGAGAGAAAGAACTACTACAGGGGAAAAAAATGTTGCCAGTGTGCTTACCTTGCACCCCTCTGTTTTAAGCAGAAAACCTCACTGATCTATTAAGCTTATGGGAAATAACATGGATGTGTGCTGTAAACACCTATACTAGGGATCTGTTGCAGGCACACGCTTTGCTGCTTTTTCCAGTAGACCCTTCTATGTGTCTGACAAAATATTAATCCAGCCTTACTTTAAAAGTTCTAAAGATGAACCCGAAAAACCATATTGTTTCAATAGCCACAGTACTTGAACCCACCCAGTGAAATTAGCAGTGGCAAAGCACCAAAACAGGTTTTTGAGAGCCTTCTTTTTCCAGACCACCCTGTCCTGCTTCAGAGCGCGAGGCCCAAGGGAAGCCCTGCATGCTTCGTCCGCAGCACCGGACTAGCAGAGCATCTGCACGGGTGTGCATCTTCCTACGTGCTCAAGCACGGAAACATCACCTTTACGGGGCAGCCTTGAAAACTTTCAGGAATTCTTCGTGTTTCATCTTCACACAATGAAAACTGAAGTATTTAAAGCCACAACATGCCTACTAGTCTGTCAGGCCGTAAATACAACAGGGAGCCGTTCCTCCACCTTTTGTGTCACGAAGGGCCTCTTGTGCCCTCTGTGCATTTTAACTCATTCGCTGGGCAGCGTTGCACCAGGTCAGTACTCTGCTTTAGACAGACCTGTGCATATTGCATTGGCCTTTTCATCTGCCAGAGGAAAGTAAAGAGAGACCTCTACAACCGGATGCCAATAAATGGAAACAGGGTTCAATTCTAAAATGCTGTACTTGTTCAGAAGCTGAAGCGAGAAAATTAAAAAGGCATCCGAAAGGCTACCGTGAGGACAAAGATGGGTCTCAGATGCGTCCTCTGTCTCACGCAGCCCTGCCATCATTGCTACCCCGCATGCTAATGCGGACCAGGCAGGTAATTATTCTCTCGCTTGCTCCACATTCCTCGCTCTCCCTGGCCTCAGATTAAGCTGCAATGCCAAAGCCCACTGAAAGTAAGGGGCAAAATCTCACAAACACTCAACAAAGGGTTGTGCTGGCCCTAGGGGAAAGGTCTGGGGAAGGAACTGCGGGTAAGGTGCCATTTCAGAAAGCCTTTCGCACTGTGAGCCGAACCCTTCTGGAGGGGAAGGAGTAACAAAAGCTGCATTTCTACTGTGTGTATTCAAACAGGGAAATGACAGCCAGTCTGTGAGTGAGCAACAACTCGTAAGTCCAGATGCAGGGAAGGGATCTGTCAGGCTGTTCTCAGCAGTGGCATCCTGAGGTTAGTTGACTGGGGAATCTTCTTTTTTAGGACAGCATCTTGAGGGAGCAGCTCCATTTCCTTTTGCTCGCTGTGCATATTCATAAAGACCAGTGCCAGTTATACAACTGAATCATGAATCGTGATAGTAGGTGTTTTACCGTGACCATGTGCAAAACAAGTGATAAGATGTCGCTAAGCAGCCCACCCACCGCAGGCCCCCGGACATACCCACACGCTGCTGCGCGGAAGAGCCAGGGCACGTGTTTACTACATGTTCCTGCAACAATACGGCCAGGGTGGACATCTATGCTCGGCATGTATGGAAGCAAGGGGTATTTGCACATGAATATCAGGCTGGAGAAAAGGCCACTTAAATTCACATGGGGTCATAACTATATAAATCATTGCATGCCTGCATCGAGGTCTAGAGGACAGATACACGTAGAACAGCTCAAAATGCTGGGCATTTATCTAGAAACCATGTGTACACAGCCTGGCTCTAGATATCCTTATCTAATATTTTATAGCGAACATGTATATACTGCACTGCCACACAGAAACGCCCACTTCATGTGAATATGCATATTGTAGAAAGAGAGGATGGTAAAGAAAAAATCGCTGTCATTCTGCGCATTTTCACTGTCTAGATGCACTAGTTGTATTTTTGTTTGCTTTCTGAAATAGCAGAAAATCGGGGGGGAGCTAAAAGCTAAATAAATATTTAATGTATCAGCACCTGTCATAGTTTCTGTGCACCAGCACTATCGATTTCCTGGTAGTTCTCCTCCCCTACCCAACTTCATTAAAGAATAAAAGTAAAGTAATAAGTCATTTCACACTCTGTCTGACCATTATACAATAATAGCAAGATTTCATGCAAGGGTACAACATTATGCCCATCTGCAATCACAGTCTCTTTGCAAAAATCTCAATTCACACTTCACATGCAGCTAACCTTGTTACCATTCCCTTCCTAAATCCATCAGTCTTGCAGCTGCACGTCTTCACAGCCCAACATCTTAAAATTCATCACTTTGACACCCTCGCATCCCTACAGGTCAAGCTAAAGAAGCCAACCAAGAATAATTAAGGGGTACCCCAGATGTTTAGTTTACTTCTAGCCAACCTTTTCTGGAACCGAGTGTAGTTTCTCTCTTCGTATGCTAACGATCCATGTAACGTGCTTGTTTTAAGGGGACGAGACCTCCAACAAATTTCAGAGTCCCCCCTTTTCTTTTTTTTTTTTTTTTTTTTTTTTTTACAAGTATAGCTCTTTGTAGTTGGAATTCGAACAAGAAGCGTGATAATGAGTAGGTTGAGGGAAGGAAAGGTGTTATCTCATTAAGGTAATTACTAAGACATCCCCACCATTACCTCGGTTTGAAAATGTGGCAATTAAAGAGCCCTACATGGGCTCCCAGAGACAAGGGAACAAGACAGCCCTCGGAGAACTTCTGCGCCGCGGTTAACGCGTGTCAGGGCAGGGGGGCGGCCGGGAGCCGCCGCCGGCGGAGCCGCCTCGCCCGGGGCTGCGGCAGCGCCGGGCCGCGGCGTCGCGCAGGACCGGGACCGGGACCGGGCCCCGCCCGGCCTCGCCTTACCGGCCGCGACGGCGCGGCCTGCGGAGCCGGGCGCGGCCGCGGGCCCCAGGCCGCCCCCGGCGCGGCCGCCCCGTCGAGGAGAGCCCCGGGCGCCCCGCGGCCGCCGGCGCGAAGCGCTTCCTCCGGGTTCCTTGGAAAGCCGCTAATTTTGAGGACCCGCGTTCGTGCGCTGCCATTAATAGAAACGGCTTGTGAAAAATAGGGCATATGAATATGGAAGCGGGGTTTCAACGCGGTGGAGGCTCTGCCGGACCTGCTCTCCAGCTGCAAACGTACGCGGAAAGCCTCTTGCTCCGGCGGCACCACGGCCCCTCCGACGGCGGAGCAGCCCGAGGGCAGAAGGAAGTTCAGGGGCTTTTCCCAACAACGAGGGCAGCGGGGAGCGGGCGCGGTGGGGGCCGCCCGCCCGCCCCGCGCCCCGCCCCGCCCCCGGGGGGGTCCGGGCCCCACCGGCTGCCCCCCACCCGGCCCCCGCGGCCACATTTCGATGCTGCCGCGGAGCAGAGCAGGCGGTTCCTCCCGCAGGACGAGCAGGGTCCGTCCTGGGATGCCAAGTTTGCTCTCCCCCCTTTTCCTTGCAAACCTGACTCCGCTTTAGAGGAGGAAGAAACCCGCTGGGAGTCACCGGCGCGAAACGTGGCTTAGTGTCAGGACGAAATAAATGGGGGGGGGGGGGGGGAAGAGTCATTTAATCCCAGCTTGAAACGGTTATTCGCAGCCCGTCCCCGTCACCCTTGGCCTGGGGAAATTTCTTACATTATCAGAGCGTTTACCCCTTCCACCAGCGAGCTCAGCCCGGCTGTACCCGCTCCGCGCCCTGGGCTGCAGCCGAGCTCTTCGAGAGCTGCGATAAGGATTCAAAGGGCGACTTACAGGGTGCGTTCCCCCAGGAGCGTCCTGTGAATCTGGGCGAAAAGAAACTCTGAAAAGGGAAAAAAATAGCAAAGGCTAAAAATTCGTCAATACACGAAATAGGCTGTGAAAGCCATAGGCAGCGCCGGGCTGCCGCTAACGCGCCGTCCCACGCGGGCTGCATTTGCCCGTGTAAATGCAACCGGCGTAACCGAGGCGGAAGGAAACTTCGTTCCTTGCTGCTCGCCGCGGCCGGACCCGCTGGCCCGGCCGGGGGAGCCGACTGGGCTCCCCAGCGACCACAGAGGACCAGGGCCCGTCCCGGCGTGCGGGCACCCCCGCGGCAGCGCAGCCAGCGCTAACGCGTGTGTCCCGGCCGAGCCCAGCGAAATCCCCCACCTTCGCACTTTCTGCTCTTGCGACGGCCAGGCTAATCCCCGGAGGGCAGTAATTAAACACGACCCTGCTGCTACATCCCGAGCAGAGGGCCCTTCGGCCGAGAGCGGCGGAGGAGCCTGCCGCGGCTCTGCTCGCAGGGGGGCTCGGCCGCGAGGGGAGGCGGCGCTGGGGTCGCCACGGCCCGGCCGAGCGCAGCAGGCCTCCCCCGAAGGAGCCCCCCGTGTCGCGCCCACCTGCGAAACGCGCAGAGGCGGCCCGGCGGCAGGCAGGCAGAGAGGGGCCGGGGTGAGGGCGAGGCAAAGGGCTCTCACCTCTCCCCGCGGCCGCTCCGGCGTCAATCCGGAGCGACACGGCGGAAGCGGAGCGGCCCTGCACGCGGGGCAAACCACGGGGCTCAGCCCCGGTCCTGGCCGGGGACGGGAACGGGGACGGGGGCTTCCTCCTCTCCTCCACCACCGCCCGTCGGCAGCCGCCGGGGAGAGAGGCCGCGCAGGGCTCCCCGTGCTCCCCGGCCGAGCTCTGCCGCCCCGCCGCCCTGCTGCCGCCCGGCGAGGCCCGCGGGGAGCGCGGCGGGCCCGGCGCTGTCCGTGGTGCTGCAGGGCGGCGGCGGCGCGGCGGGGCGGCGCGGCGCGGGGGCAGCTGCCGGCGCGGAGCAGGCAGCGCAGGGGGCACCCGCCGCCCCGAGCAGCCCCGGCGGCGGCCGGTCCCCTCGCACTTCCCCGCACCCCGCTCCGCGCTTTCACAGCCGCCCGTTTTGTTTCCGCGCTCAACCGACCAACACCCGCGGTCTCTCCCGCCGGGTGCTGACATTTCCCGCGGTTTAACGCGGAGAGACACCCTTTATCTCGCTGCAGATCCGTTTGGTTATTTGCTGAAATCCAATTCCAGGGCCGAGAACAGGTTTTGATCCGGCCCAGGGTGGCGGGGGAGGCTGGAAAGGGATCCGCGACTGCAGGAATTCAGCAGCTCCGCACCGCGTCTCGGGGCCGACCGCAGCGAAAGCCGCCGGCCGGGAGGAGGAGGAGGAGAGCGGGCAGCCCCGGACGGCCCGGCCGCGAGCGCGGAAGGCGGCGCGGGCGCGGTGCGAGCGGCCGCCGGTCCTGCGCCCCGCTCGGCGCGGGGAGGCGGCGCGGAGCCCCCGCGCAGCCGGCCGCCACCCGGCTTTGTCCTGCCGCAGCGCGCCGGAAGGCGCCCGCCTTCACCGGGGGCTAAACACGCAGCGAAGCCCCTTTTTTCTTCGGCCAGGCGGCAAGGGCCGCCCGGCGGGTCAGCCCCAGAGCCAGCCCGCGCCCCGGGCCAGCTCGTTCCCGGAGCAAACGGGGAGCAATGCAAACGAACGAGGATCCAAATTTCCCTTCCAGTCCCGCTTCCCAAACGAGAAGAGGGAAAAGAAAAGGGAGCGTTTCATGCTTCAGCCCTCCTCCCCGCTCGCACACACTCCAGTTAGGTCTGGAAATACATTTCAGGAGAGTTTGCCCCCCCCTCCCCAGCACAGCCCGCTTTAGAGACCGTCAAACTATTGTCACAAGACGGCCGGGCCGGGCCCCAGCCCCACCGCCGCTGCGCCTTCCTGGCTCGCCCCCCTCACCGCCCCGGCCCCGGCCACGGAGCTGGGCTGCGGGAAGCAGCCAGAGCACCCCAGCCCCCGGGGACCCCCGCGCCCCCGCTGGGGCGGTCGCCCTCGGCCACACTGCCCCGGGCCCAAGGGGGGGATGCAGAGGGGGGGGAAAGCCCCATTATTTTGCATGAAGTTTCCTTATCCTTGCTGCTTCTCAGCGAGTTTGTACAGCTAAAAAAAAGAGCCCAGATTTAGCCATTGAGGGGAAAAACGAAGCTGGGACTAGCGTTTCCAACTGGGTCGCCTCCTTTCAGGAGGGAGCAGCCCGGGAGTCGTTGTTTAGAATAAGGAAAGGGCCCTAACCGAGCCCAAATTTCCTGCCTCCTTCCCCAGCCCCGAGAGGACGCAAAGCCCCCGCGGCGGGGCAGGGCGGGCGGGCGCTGGTCGCGGGGGCTCGGTGGGGGCCGCCGCCCGGGCACGAAAGGAGGGGGCGTTCCCTGCCCGCTCCCCTTTTGTTGGATCAAGGCAGAGGTCAATATGGTTTTAACGCGAATTTATTAGCAGAGAAATCAGCAAACCACTCGCTAATTAGCAAAGCCCAAATAAACGTGCCCGCAGGCTTTTCTTTCTCTTTTTTCGCTTTTTCCCCTCTCTTTCCGAGAAAGAGGGAGAAAGAAAGGAAACCCACCAGCGGGGAGGGGAAAAAAAAAGAAAAAGCCAAACCCTCAGAGGAGAAGATAATATTGGACTTTATGAATGTTTTATAGGTAATTGCTGTATAACTTTCTAATTTCGCGGGGCGGGGAGAGCGTTCCCCTCCAAAGGCCGGGGCCAGAGCTGTCCCCGGAGCCCGGGGCAGCGTTGCAGCCCCCAGCCCCAACCCGTGCCCCGTCCCCCCCCCCAACCTGCCCTGCCTCCGCCCGCCTCCGTCCCTGCGGGCCGGGAGGCTCCGCGCACCGCACCGGGCCGGTTAAACGCAGAAACTGACGGCGGGGGCGGGGGGAAGGGAGCGACGGTAGCAGAGATCAAAGGGGCGGCGGGATTTGGGGCTCGGTGCCCGCCGGGACCCCCCAGCCCGCCCTGGCTCCTTCCCCTCATTACTCACCCCCAGCGCCGGCGCTCCTTGTCTGTCCCGGCTCGGCTCGGCTCGGCGCGGGGGGGAAGCAGCTGCCAGGCCGCGGCCGGGGCCCCAGGCACGGCCCGACCCCGCCGCCCCCGCGGGCGCAGCCTGCCCGGTCGCCGCCGCCGCTCCCCGGGGGAAGCCGCCCGCCGCCCTCCCCAGGTGCCTGCAATAACGGCCAAGGGCACAGCACCTGGTGGTGGGGGGGATCTTTTCCTTTAAAATATAGATGAAGAAAAATCTCACGGGTTAGGAAAAAACGACCCTACGGGAAAAAAAAAAGAAGTGGCGTTTGCATTTTCTACTCCGAATTTCTTGCGTTCTCGTCACCGGGAAAATTAGCTACCTTGAATTTCCACGTTTGTTAAAAAAAGATAAAGTTTATTTCTTTTTTTTCCTTTTTCCCTGTAATTTTTCAGTCACAAAAAAATCTATATTTTGTCATCTAAGCATTTATTTTACTGAATCCAAAAAGACATGAAAAGGGAGAGGGGAGAAATCACGTTCGTTCGTTTTAAACTAACGTATAGAAGTGAATTTTTTTTTTTTTTTTTGGACAACATATAATAAATATGATATAGCACTCAGCACTCGGTCTGTACAACTCTGTTCGCATTAGGGAGCATGCCACTTTTCAATAAGAAAAAAATGTCATGAGAAAAATCAGTGCAAAGTTCTCCGTTGCCCCGGTCTTCGCCGCCGGGCGAGGGGCGACGCTCTCCGTCCCTCGGCTCGCAAGTCCTCCGTCTCTCGGGCCGGCTCCCGCTCCCGCGCTCCCCCTCGCTCCGCCGAGCCCCGAGTCCGGTCTCGCAGGGGCTGCGGCCGCCGGCGTCGGGGCGCCCCGCGGCGCTGCCCGCGCTCCCCCGCGTCGGCTCGTTGCACTTACGGGCTCGGCTCGGGGCTCACGGCTCAAGAGTCCCCGCTCTGACTGACTGATCGCCTCCTCCGGTGGCTGCTGGCTGCCGGCAGAAGCTCCTGCCCCTCGGCTTCCCCTCGGCTCCTTCTCCGCGGTGCTGGGGCTCGTCTGGGGACGGGGAGGGGAAGGGCTCGTCCGGGGGCCGCGGCGCCGTCTCACCGCGGGTGCGGGGTGCCCGGCATGGGGTTGCCCAGGGGGTTGAGGGCCGGCTGCCCGCCGGGCCCCAGCCCGTGGATGAGCACCCGCGGCACCAGCGGCCGCTGGAGCTGGGGGTGCGGCGCGGGGGGAGTCCGGTACATGCTGCTGTACATGGCGGCGGCGGCGGCGGCCGCCGTGGTGCTGTCCATGCTGCCCAGCAGGCTGGGGTGGTAGAAGTAGGGCGAGGGGAACATCCTCTGCAGCGCCGAGTAGTTCCCGGCCTCGGCCAGCAGCTCCAGGCCCACCGCCGTCTGCCGCTTCCACTTCGTCCTGCCGGGGGGAGACCGGGAGGCGGCTGCAGAGCGCGACCCGCCGCCGCGGGCCCCGGCCCGGCCCGGCCTGACGCCCAGGGCCCCGGCGGGGCGCACGGCCCTCGGGCCCCGCGCGGGTCCCCCGCTGCCCGGCCCGCGGTGCCCGGCTCGGGCACCCACTCGCACTCACACTCGCACTCGCACGCACACGGCCAAATTAATAAACACGGCGCCCCGGCTAGGTCGCAGCGCGCTGACACTAATGTTTCCCGACAGAATTAGGGTGGCGGCAGCCGCACGTAATGAGACAGAAAATTACGGCAGCGGGGACAACCGGACGGGGCCCCCGGCGGGCGGGCGGGCGCGGGGCGGCCTTACCTGCGGTTCTGGTACCAGGTCTTCACCTGCGTGTCGGTGAGGTTGAGCGCGGCGGCCAGGTCCATGCGGTCCTGCACGCTCAGGTACTTCTGGCGCTCGAAGCTGCGCTCCAGCTGGTTGAGCTGGTGGTCGGAGAAGGCCGTGCGCGCCTTGCGCGGCTTCTTGGCCCGCACGGGCGGGCTGTCCCGGCTGCTGCTGATCTCCCGGTCGCCCTCCTCCTTCGTCCCTGCGGGGCACCGGAGGCGCCGTGAGCGAGGCCCGGCCGCCGGCTCCCGGCCGCGGGCCGCCCCGGCCCCCCCCCCCCCCCCCCGCCGCCCCGGGCCCCCCAGGGGAGACGGGAGGATAGAGCGGGGACGGCGGCAGGCGCCGAGCCCGTCCGGGTGACGGCGAGACTTCCCGGCTCTGCCCGTCCGTGACAGGGCTTTTCGCTATTTTCTCCCACCCCCCTGCCCCGAAACGCCGGAGATCGATATGTCAATCCGCCTCTGCTCGGACCCGGGTGTGTAGCGCTCCTTGATCTTCCCTGCAGGAAGAACAATAATCTCTCTAATTGACCCACTGGGGAGGTTGGTGCACGCAAAAATGGCCAGACCAGACTGTACATCTGTTTTGGGCACTCTTATGCTAATGCTAAAATAGCAAAATGAGCGGCACATACGAGCGTCTCGCTGCTATTCAGCCTTGCAAAAATATGTGAATGGGGCAAAATTAGAAAAATGTGTCCTGTCACCTCTCAGCTTAAACTGTGCTTGCTGCGAAGGCGGCCCGCGGGAAGGGGAGCCTCTTCCAGCACCGAAGGAAGAAATAAATCCTTTTTCTCTATCTCGCCTTTTCTCGCACATTTCGATCGAATATTGTCCCTTCCTTTTCCCCACAAGCCCATCGCTATTTACATTTAGAGATACTGGACCGCTGAAGCTTCCCCGCGCACACGAAATTTGTAA
Source organism: Dromaius novaehollandiae (assembly GCF_036370855.1). NCBI lineage: Eukaryota > Metazoa > Chordata > Aves > Casuariiformes > Dromaiidae > Dromaius > Dromaius novaehollandiae. The sequence continues at coordinate 23,737,360 of NC_088105.1, read as the reverse complement.
ATAAAAAAATAAGAGAGAGAGGAACCTTCCCTAACCCAGCGCAGGAGAAATCCGGGTGTTTTGCAAATCGCACAAAACCCTCCAACCTTCCCCTGCTTATCCGGGGGTGATTCCTTTTGGTTTTATTATTATTAAAAGTTCTTTCGTTTATGTGGTGTTGGGTTTTTTGGAGGGTGTTTTGTTTTTTTATTTTAGATCGAGTGGGCAAAAAGGTTGGCGATGTGAAGTGCTGCGAAGCGGCCCTGCTCGCTTCTTAGAAAGCCGGAGACACATTTGCGCGCAGTGGCATTAAAAAATAAATGCATTCGTGGTTAAAATAAAATCCAGCCCGCTCAGGCTATTTTCCTACAAAACGGGGAAGTTCGAAAAAAAGCAGAGGAAAGGCCGCCAGACAGAAGAGGAGGTCGGTTTCATTTCTTACCGATCCTACGAAAGGGAAGCAGCCGCGATCACCGGCGAAGCGACGCCGAGGGCCGCGTTTCTCGCGCAGCTTCTCGCCCTTCGCGCCCGCGCCGCGGCGGAGCCCGGGGCCCCGGGCGGGGGTCGGGCCGCGCCGGCCCTACTCACCGTGGCATTTGATGTCGCCCTGCGTGTCGTCGCGCTTGTCCAGCTTGCTCTTGCCGTCCTCCTGCTCGAGTTTCGGCCTGAAGCTCTCCGGGGCCGCGCTGCCCTCCTGCTTGGGGGCGTGATGGGGCGAGGGCGCGCTGGTGCTGTAAGGGGCACACGCCGCCAGCGGTTTGCTGTCGCCCAGAATGTCCTTAATCAAGAAGGAGGAGGTGGAAGTCCTGGGGCCGGCGCTGGCCGAGCCCAGCTGGGGCGGCGGCTGCGGGGGCGACGGCTGCAAACTTGGCGGCGGCGGCGGGTGCGGGCCGAGGTGGAGGTGGTGCGGCGGCGGCGGGAGGCTCTCGGCCGCCCCCAGGTGCGGCTCGGGGTGCTCCATGCTCACCGAGAGCGGCGACGACGGCGCCGTGCCCACCGTGTCGATCTCCGAGCAGGGCGACGGCGTGGCCTGGTTGCGAAAATCCGCGGGCCGGGCGTCGCCGTGCGGGCGAAAGTCCCCGTTCATGCCGCCGGGGCTGCCGGAGCCGCCGCCCGACAGGATCGTGTCTATCCCGAAGCTGGACCCGCTCGCCCCCTCCATGGCGGCCCGCCGGCGCTAGCGGCGCCCCGGCATCGCCTCCGCGGCCCGCACCGGGCCGGCCCGGCCGGCGCCGGCTCCGCGGCCCGGCGCGCAGCGCAGCGGGCTGCCCCGCGCCGCCCACGGCGCACCGGCACCTAGCGCCGCGCCGCCGCCAGCCGCATCGCCGCGGGCCGGGGCCGCGGAGCCGCCGCGCGGGGCCGGGCCGGGCCGGGCCGTGCGGCGGCGCCGAACTTTGCGGGAAGTTGCGGCGGCGGCGCGGAGCGGGGCGGACTCCGGCCACTGCGGCGCGCCCGCCCGTGCCGGCCGGCTCCTCTCGGCGGCGGCGACTCCCCCCGTGACGTCACGGCCGCCGCGGCCCCCGCGGTTTATTATAAACGCGGGTTTTTTCCCCGCCGCCGCCCGCCCCCATTGGCGGCCCGCGGAGCGGGGGGTGACGCCGCCGCCGCCGCAGCCAATGAGCGGGGGCGGCGGCCGCGGGCAGCCCCGCCGGAGCGGCCGCGCCCCTCCCCGCCGCCGGGGCGCGGAGCGAGCGGCGAGGGACGGGGGGGACGGGGGGAGGGGAAGGGCGGGGAGGGCGAGCGGGAGGCCGGCGCGGCGGGACCGGCCCGGGCGCGCCCTGGGAGCGGCGGACGGGCACGTCGGGCGGGCAGCGCCTCCGCCCCGGCGCTCCCGGGAAAGAAGCGACCCGACGTGTTGGCGGGGAACGGGATGCGGGGCGAGCGGGCGCCGTCGGGGCTGCGGGCAGTTCCCCGCCCCGGGGCTGCGGGGCCCGGCGCCCCGTCCCGCACCGCCGCGGAGCCGCCTAGGCCTCCCGCAGGGCCGGGGCCGGCGGGGCCGCGGGAGGCGGCGGCGGGGCGGGCGGAGCGCGGCAGCCCGTGCTGAGGGCTGCGGGACGGCTCCCTTGTTGGATGTCAGAGTAATGGGAACTGCCAGTGACAAGACGTCGTATTAATCCTGATTAAGTGCCGCGTCAACCTAATTAGCAGAGTAATTATAAGGTGCTAATGAATGATTCAAAGTTCTACGAGCTACATTTTACTCCGAATTACCATTTCTAGGCCCCCACGAGCCCACGGCCTAAGCCGCCCTGCTGCCCGGCCCGTCCGGCAGCTCTGGCCCCGGCCAGCCCCAGCCCTCGTCGGCGCCCCAGAGCTCACCCCAGGCGGGACCAGCTCCGGGGAGACTTCTGAGCGGCAACGTGCCGTGATAGCACCGGGTGAGGCGAGAGGCACCGGGCCCGGTTCAGCAGCCCCGGGAACCGCAGGCAGCCGGGGCCGGGCGCCCACGCCCGGCAGAGCAACGGCCGCCCCGTCGACGGGTGGCGCGGCCGCCTCTGGCTGCAGCTACGGTCCCGCTCGGGGCTGCGGCCGACGGGGGGGCTGCACGGGCAGCGCGGGGGGCCCGGCGAGCCGCGGCCACACCGTCCCTCGTTGGGGAGTGGCTGGGTCCGCCGTGACCCCGCAGCCCCTTGGCGACCCGGGGACGGGGGCGGGATGAGGAGATGCGCCCCCGGCAGAGATGCGGAGGCGCCGCGGGCTTGGGCGCCGCTTCCGACGGCGCGGGGCGGCTCGCCGGCCCCGTCCCTGCGCCTCGCCGGGCAGCGGTGTCAGCGCAGGAGCTGCCGGCTCCTCACCGCCGACACCTCCGCGCCCTCCCGTCGGTTCACCGAAGCCGCTGGTTTCGCCCCGGGGCCGCCGGCCGCGGTCCTCGCCCGGCGCCGCGGCGGGGCAGCTCCCGGCCCGACCCCCGCCCTCGGTGAGAGGCTTTTCGACGGCAGGAAACGCTTCTGCGCAGCCCCGCGGCTCCCGGCAGCCTCCGCTGCGCCCCGACGGCCCCGAGCGCCCCGGGGGCTCCTGCCTGCGGCCCCCGGCAGCAGCCGAGGGCAGCCGGGGCTGAGGCCGCTCCGGGCCCCCCCGCGCAGCCGCCGCGGAGGTGCAGGGCCGCCCGTGTCCGCTGGGCGGCGGTCGCGGCCCCCCGCGGTCCCCGACGGGCGCCCGGTGCCGCGGAGCGAGCGCGGCTCCCGGCGGGGCGAGGCGGCCTTCGCGGCGCACCGTCCGCAGCGCCAGGCCGGGCGCTTTAACGAATAACGCGTGGAAAAGAC
>NC_088105.1:23679118-23726618 GCF_036370855.1 Dromaius novaehollandiae | reverse complement strand
TTCTGCCCTGCGAGCAGTCACCGCTCTGAAGGGCTCGTGCTGTGTTCGAAGCTGGGTCCAAAGCCAGAGCTTGGGAAGAAGAGCAGATGGGTAAGGGAAGGAGGAAAAGCATAACCTTGGCTGATGTCGTTCTGTGCTCCTTTGAATCCCACTGTAAACTAAAGCATATCCCAGCCTCCCCGCGGCAGCCGTCCCAGGCGACCGCGGCGTTGGGCAGGGTGGGCACGCTTCTTCAGCCCCCAAGATGGAAATCGGGGCGGGGGGAAGGCGCAGGCCAGTTACAGCAGCTCTGCACCTGCGCGGGACGGCCTCCTCGCCTTCTGCACCAGCACAGCCGCATCAAAGTCTTTATCCCCAAATGCCTCTTCCCCCAAAAGCCCACAAATTGCACCCCTCAGGCCAGGTGAGTCGCCAGTGGGGCTTGCAATCGAATAGGAGCTGACCAGACCTTGAACGTCTCCGTTCTGCAGGACCTGCTCTGTAAGACAGGCCGTGCCTCAGACCCGCACGCACGGTGTAGATATCCATAGAGCTGCACAGCACGGAAACGCAGCACGTCCGTCTTCCGAGCAGGAGCTAAAGGCCAAGCAGAGCCCTTACGTCTCCGCGAGAGGAGACGCTCTGACAGGCATCCCGTGATTTGGAGTAGCAGGACTGTGATGGAGCAAAAAGACATTTTCTGAATATGGTGAGATGAGTTATCTTGACACCATCTGGTAGCAGTTTTTCATTTCTGACAATATTTAAAACTTAATTTGAGCTCAGGCAGTGATAAATAGGCCTCAGATCTCACCTGGCTTTGGTAACCTCCTGACCTAAGCATATCAAGTAATTTGTCTCGGGCTGTAGATCCTGATATTTTATTGCAATGTCTAATCTAAATAGACTGCTGGACAGTGCCCTTATTTCACCCTGGTAATCCTGGATTGATCTTGTGGAAGCAAGGGGAAAGCAATGAAGTCGATGTCTTACTTTCAGTAAACGCGTGATGAAAGTTGAGTCCATGTTTCAGTGCGCTCTCACAGCTGGAATCTGCAACAGACTATAACCACGAGGAATTAGCATTCCCAAATACCTCGTGGCAGGGGGGACTTATTATAATTACTGTTATTATTGCTAGAATGACTAAGATAACTGTTTTAAATCTGAATTTAAGTTTCCCACTCTAAATGCTATTCGTGATTGCTTCAGCAAGTCCGTACATATCCATGCATGTGAGAGCAGGTGCCTATAAATGTATGTAGGTACACCTATATACACACACGTATACATGCTTGAGTCTGTATATACATAAATAAACCCTTTAGACAGAACAGCATGACAGCAAAAGCTTTCAGATGAAAACATGGTGTGAAAATGTAGCATGTCTCTTCTCTTTATGTTCGATTGGAAATGCAAAGGAAATTTATTGCTTAAAATAGGTGCAATCATTTTTGTCTGATTACCTGTAGATGCTCTATATGGCTCTGTACAGGAGACAGTATATTCTCTGTCTCCTGCCGAGCTCCTGGTTTATTACAAGCACAGCTCCATTCTTTCACATGTCTTTACAGATTTGAAGGAGCTGCTTAGAATTTGTCACTTATTTTTAACAATATAATTTTCTCTGGAAGGAACATCCTTGCTAAGCTTGACATGTGATATTTAATCACATATTGACCACTCAGTATTATTGTAATGCTTCCTGTCAGCTGCAGTACAGCAGGCAGAGTTCAGGCAACACATTTGCCTGGAGTTCAGTATTCATTTAGATCAAATTTGTCAGCTTTCAATTTTTTTTAAAAGTAATATTTTATTTTTATTAAACGCAAGTTAATAATGCCTTGTCAGGCCAAGGGCATGTTTTAATGTGAACAACTTGGATGTTAAGTGAAATTGGAGCCATAACGCCCTGTTAATAGAGTCATATAATCATCTTAATGCCAGCATCTCAACCTCACATAAACACGCGCTGGCTTTGTGCTCTGTTATTTCAGCGGGCCTTGCAGATGCGGAAAAGCACCCATCCCTCGCCCGGTGCGTCCAGACACACGCAGCGGTGAGCACGCGTCCCGGGGGCCCAGGGCCCCCGCTCCCCCGCTCCCCCACTGACATGGCTCCACGTTGCCTCCGCACAAGGCGTCTCATCCGACCGATGACCCGACAGCCTGGGTCGTTACTGCTGCCCGTTCTCACAGTTTCGCCTCCCATTTCCATGGTGCCCTCCATGGCGATTCGGTTTGGGGGGGATGTTTGTCCATGCAAGCGCGCACGTACGAGCACAGCGTTGCTACGGGGAAGCGGAGGCGCAGCAAGCGCAGGCCTCCCCGCGTGCACGCAGTTGCACGTAGGTGTGCTTGCAAACATCAAACACACATATAAAACGCTGGTGCACGGCAGCTGCCAGGGAGACTCCACCCGCGCCCCGGCGCGCACCCCGCACCGCGGCCGAGCCTCAGGGACGTTTCCCTCCCCGCGGGAGCAGCTGTCCCTCTGCCCCTTCACAAAGACAAGCGTCGTAGCAGCGACCAGCCACCGCGCGTTGTGGGGTAGAGCGGCGGATGGAGACCGGTCTGGTCTCACAAACGCGTTATTTTACAACGCTGCCGTTTGCAACGTAACCGTGATAAGCAATGCAATTTCCCAAATCCGGGAGGGCGCCGGGCGCTGTGACTGCCCTGCTGCGGGTGGCAGGCGGCCGCGCGGTTCAGGGCAGCGGTAAGGGCACGTCGCGCCTTTCGCCTCCGGAGTCACGGGCTCGAGGCGGGCCCAGGGCAGCGGTGGCGAGCTCGGCCCCCGCGAGAGCTGCGCGGGGCCACGGCGAGGGGGGGGGCAGCAGCCGTCACCTCCCCAGAGGCCGCGCTCCCAGCCGCTCTCCAGAGCCGCCGAGGTGCTCGCAGAGCGGGACGACAACGGCCGAGGGAGGGAAGGAGGGAGATGCACAGAGCGAAGCAATGTTTTCTGGAGACGTTTGGGAGGCGACGACATGCCGCTGCCCCGGCGAGGGCTGGCGAGGCTGTCCCAGCCGGCAGGGCCGCGGAGGAGCGTTTTGGCACCCAAAGTGCCCGGAGCGCATCGCCGGGCAGGCCAAGGGCCCGGGGTGGTGGATGGGGGCTGCCAGGTGCTGAGAGGGTTTTAAAAAAACAACAGATTTGGGTTTCTCCCTCGGTTTCCATCAGCTCCCGAGCGCGACGCCAGCCGCCCTCCGTGGCGCTGCCCCGCGGCGCTCGGGGAGAAAGCAGAGGTGCGAGTGCGGCCTGGTTCCCCCAAGCGCCTCCGCAGACCCAGCCACGGTGTTCAGCTTCTCTCCCGGGTAGAAGGTGCGAAGGAGGAGAGGGAGCAGCAATAACACGCGTTTTCTCCTCAGAGAAAGGTCCATCCTGGGGCCCAAGGGCCACCCCAACACAGAGCAGCGTGACTGCCCTTCACGGGACTGAGCTGGGAATAAGGAGGGCAAAGCAGACCCGGGCCTGGAGACGACAGGGGGACAAGCCAGGCCTGCTTGTGCTGGGGACAGCGGCTGGCCCAGGTGAACGCGGCAGGGTGGGGGCTGCAGGACACAACGGCCACCAGCAGCCGTCCTGCCCCCAGGCTCCCGCGCTCCTGCCCCAGCCGTTGCTCATGCGCTAGGGGCACCGGGGAGCTTCACGAGAAGGCGAGTTTGTGCCTGCCCTCGTACAGCGTCGCGAACGGGGGGGACTCAGCGCGAGCGTGCCCAGGTGCCCCAACTAGCCAAACGATCAGGCAATAAGGATCTTTTCCCGTTTCCTTTGCTTTTATCCTGGTGAAGCTCAGAAGCAAATATAAATGTGTTATATTTTTTCAGCATCTTATGTAGCTTCACATATCCACACAAGCCTCGTTCACTGCTAGAGTCTGGGAGTCTATTTGGCATATCTTTCACTTTCATCTCCTCACACTTTCCCCTTTAATTGAGTCCCTTTTTAAAAAAAAAATCCCCCATGGAGCCCCACCACCTCCACCCCAAACAAGCCAACGCTGAAGGAGTCCTCTCCCCACCAGCTCGGTCCCTGCAGAGGTCCTCCCCGGGGCACACAGAAACCCTGCTGTTCCCTGGGACAGCAGCACCCCACGAAGCCACCATCACCTCCTTGGGTGTCCCCAGTTTGGGTGTGCTTCAGCAGCCATCGCTCCCACCACTCGGGGTTTGCTCCTCACAGGCTAATCTTTCAACCCAATGACTTCAATGCAACCCACATCACATGGTAAAACCTTGCCTTTGTCATGCTTTCAGCATGGTTCGGTGTGGGTAACGTATGACATGGGGGGTTTCCAGCAGGTACCTGTTTGATCTCCAGAGCTGGAGCAAGGAGGCCTTCCCTCAGCCCATGTTCCCATACGGCCGGTGTCCACAGGACCCTGTGTCGCTCGCTGGATCCAGACCGGTCCTGGCAGCAGGGGCAGGGATGGGCCAATGGAGGTCCAGCTCAGCATCCTGCATCCCCACAGGGAAGAGAAGGGGGAAAGAAGTTGGAAGGCAGAGCCAGGATACGAAGTTTCTGTTCTACCCCTGTTACTCTGTTGGGACCCAATAACAACAGTGCTTTGGGCACATGCAGATGGGGCTGGAGTTAAAACGACCCTCCGGGGCCAGCACAGAGAGGGCTGGTGCTCCCGGTCCACGCAGCTCCTGTGGGTTAATGCCACGCACCAGAGCTGCCAAACCTCACGGCCACCCAGAAACGCTCACCTACCCCAGGACACCCCTCCTGGTTGGTCCGCAGGGTGGATCAAACCAGGACCTGGGCTTGGGGCAAACCGCGTTCCTCGTTACTATCTGCACACAGGAGAAACAGCCAGGAAGTTGTGAGCGCAGCAGGACCCGTTGTCCACACGGCCCCGCGTTCATACCCCAAGACCGAGGGGAGAAGCCACAAGCCAGCCTGGCAGGAAGGTGGCCCAAGGGAAGGGGGAGATGAGCCCGAGGACATGCTCCAGTGCAAGTCTTATTTTCTCCACGCCAAGGACTGTGATCACCAACAATAACAATGGCCAAGGGTCACACCCCTTCTCTGTGCCCTCCTCCTCTCGCGTGCGCCCTGGGGCTCTCCAGGGAGCTGCGGCCCCGTCCCAGGGCGAGCACACACCTGGGCGGCTGCACCTCTTTCCAGCCCTCTCAGCCCAATCCACCACTGGGGAAAGCACTTTCCATCATGGCTTTCTCTGCTATGGGAAGAAAAGAAGGAAAAAAAAAAAAGAAAGAAAGAAGCAGCAGCAGCACAACCCTCATGCATTTGTTGGCTTCTGTGTTGCATTTTGGCGATCAGCAAGATCTTTCTGAGAGAGACATTGCAACAGCATTTCCAGGCCTCGCCTTCTGGGATAGCGGAGCACGGCTTTCCATAGCTCCAACGCCATACGTCTCCTCTCCTCTCCAAGGCCCTAGATTTATATCAGTGCAATGCAATTAAAGCTAATGCAGTTACATCATCATAAAACTGGTGTAACAAAAAATCAGCCTGAAGAGGTTCACATCCATTCATATGTTCATTCAGACTGTCCAGACATAATAAGGCTGTCCAGACTCTAATGATCAAAAACGCACATAGCTGGTAATAAGGCATATATATTAATTATAACTGTGCTATTCAAACACGAACGAGTTTACATAAGAATAATTAGAATCACAATTGACCTTTTGTAGAAACATAGAGTTATGCTTAATTCTAGCCATCAGCATTCAAAACATTTATTTAAATACTATTCCTACTTCCTAACTCATAATTATATGTTTTTTGAAAATTATTTTACAGCAAACTGAAAAGGACTTGTATCCTGTGAGGCCTAGGAATAGGAAGCTATTCTTTACAAGAACATACCCACATACTGCCAGTACACAGGACAATGGTTTAACATGTAGAAAGCAAGAGTAAGATACATAAGTATAATAAAACAAAATAAGTGAACTGCTACAAGAGAAGCAGTCCTTTATCTAAAAAGGACCAATAACATCCAGTCAGGTGAGACTCCTACTCATTTGCTTCTCTAGTTTTCCATGTTAACTGTTTATTATTTCTTATACTAGCTAGAGAAATTACTTTATTTAACCAAGAACACATATCCAAAGCGATGTGGTGCTGCCACCTTCCACTCTTCCCACCGTCCCAGGCTGGAGCTGTCTCTCCAGGCACCTAGCAAGTCAGCTCTGCTGGAGTCAGGAAGGGGGAGGAAAAAGAAAAAAAGACAGAAAATATTTCTGTAATAAGAAAATGGGAGAGAAGTCGTCCTTAATTTAGCCGCTTTTAAAAGCCCCAGGTTATTTTCCAGCTCCTTTGCCAGGCCAAGACATCTGGCCAGCAAGCGCCAGAGATTTTGGGGCAAGGTTTGGAGGGGCTGGTCGAAGAGCAGGAGCGTTTCCGCGTGAGCACGGACAGCTGGGGCAAGCCCACCATCGCAAACGTGCCTGTGGTTATGTTTTCAATAGGTGGCACTTATGAATAATAATATGCATAATCTATCTTGTGCCCAGGCAGGAGAGAAAACATTAGTGGACAAGCCTGAAGGCATGGCTGTCTATTAAAGGTTGCTTGGGAATTCTCAGCAGAGCTCGGGCAAAACTGTGCTGCTAAACATGGCTGGGGGATTTGCATGTTTAAGAAAACAGGACTAATTGAATACCACTCTCTTCTAGATGGGTGATTTACATTTCTTACAGCTCAAATTACAGAGGGTGAAATACAGTTTTGCCCTTTTATTGTTTATTTGATTGCAAGCTTCCATTGCTAACTTTCCTTTTTATTAAAGAGCTGCAACACAAAATGTCAGAAAAAGCTCAAATCTCCAGCCAATTACATGCACCTAAATTCTAAACCCTGCAGAAATACATGGTCCTGCTTTGTTCTATGGCTGTGCGTGTAGACACCTTGAATTAAACACCCAAGGCTCAGGATCTTAGTAATTAAATACAAAAACAATTAGGAAATGGCAAAAGATTTGCTCTGTCCTTGCTAGCACTGCAGATATACTCAAGGTCTGCTCCCCTAACAGGGCTGAAGACAGTATATCATAAGGAAGAGATATTTGAAGTAGTCCAAGAAATAATGGAGTAGATGTCAGGGTTTTTTTCCCCAGAGAAACATCCATTAGAATCACCCTTATTTTATACCTATGTATATAAAAACATGTTTAATTTTCTTTTAAAAGAGACAAAAGTTAGGATTACTTGAAAAGAATAACTACATTTTTAACTCAGGTAGATTCAGTCCCCTTGCATTGCCAACTAAAGAGCAGCCCCTTTCCAGATCCCCAGGCATCTGCATTCACTGAGTAAAATAAGAAACAAATTCCACCTTTTAGGGAGAAAATGCAGCCCAGGAAACCCCTCCCCTCAAGCTGGAAACCAGCCTGGTAAAGAGGCTCCAGAAAGCCCACATTTTCTTGCAAGCCAGGAAGAAGCACCAAGTGAGGGTGAGCTCTTCAGTGGAGACTTCAGCTTTTCTTCAGCAGGACAAGGTCTATAGTTGGGGACACCATAAACATGATGCTCACTGGAGATGAGATATCTGAAATAAGAAAAAATACTGTAGTTATGCCCTAGGAGTACAGATGGCCCAACAAGAGGGTCTCTGCTTTCTTGTCCTCCAGGTTGGCACTTCCAGGCTCAGGCTGGCTCTGCACACAGCCACTCATATCACTGCAGTGTGGCACACCAGCAGAGAAGTTACCATGACTGTATAGAGAGAATAAAAAATAGAAAGTAGTAAATACTGTAGTTACTGATTTTTAGGTGTCTGGCTTAACATACCTATCTCTAACACCAGTAGCAACAGCAGGCTGATCACTGCATAGGGAGCAACATAACCCACCCCTAAACCACTGCAAAGACTGATGCTCACCACCCACTTATCACCCATTAGACAAACCAGCTGCAGGAGGTTATCAGAGTGGTGGTGTTTTAATTGAAAACAGCTGTAGGAGGAGCAGAGCACCCCATTGTGTTAATATTAATAATAGGTGTAAGGGGGGCGGAATAGCAGTGGCAATTTAACAATGCAGATTGCAGCTGGCAGTTTTACAAGTCAATGGGCACGAAAGGCAGATCATAATGAGAATTTGAGAAAGGAACACTCAAGGATAAGGCATCAAACATTTCAACTTTAGTATTGCTGTTGGCCAAACAAAAATCTATCAGCATGGGAAGAAAACACATCTCCAGATCTGGATAAAGCTATGGGAGGTTATTCAGAGGATTAATTCCCCGGGGCAGTCAAAAGTGGTTGTGCTCTGCTGAAATGTATTCCACCATGGGAGTCAGCACAGCGAGTGCTCCTAAGATACGGTGTCGGCTGCGCTACCAGCCCTGGGTTTTCCCACACTCTACCTGTGGGTGTTCTGGGAAAGCAAAACCAAGCACCGAGAAGGGGAGTGGGGAACGCAGGCAGAATCCAATATCAGGCTTTCAGCTGGCTCCTCTGCTGCTAATCATTGCTGTACATGTGAACTGGGTGTAAAGTGCTCCCAGATCAGATCCGTAGCTGTGCACAGGTGTAAATTACTATACAAGGTTCGAGGCAGCGCTCAGCCATGCCCAAGCTGCCTAATTAGCAGTTGTTAGTATGGTGGAGCTATAAAGTGCTAATATTCAAATGTTATGACTGTGCTGCCTCTTGCCAAAATCCATAAAGTGTTTGTAAGCAGGCTGGTTTTACAGACTAAACTCTCTCTTCCCTTGCAAGCAGAGGATCAAGGCAGTGATGCTGATTAACCCTTTTTAGTACATCCACAGTGCGAATGTAACACTGCGTCAGTGGTGCTGCTCCCACGCTGCCGAGCCCCTCTGTGTCCCCAGTGAAACCCGCAGCAGGAGACGCCGGTTCCAAGGACGTGGCACGGCGATAGCAGGTCCCTCTTCCTGCTCGGCACCTCTCTGCCACAGCTGAGGCGGCCCCCGAATCTGGGAGCTGCAACTCTGGGTGGTGAAGATGAAAAAATCAAATATTTGCTTGTAGGACTATTATTTTAAAGCAAAGGCCTCGGACATGCACAGTCAACCTCTAAAATAAGGCCTACAGGACTGGAGGAAAGCGTTCATGTAACATATACTACTTGACATTGCCCGTGGCTAAATATGGGGAACAAGATGTTCTCTGTGGCCATACCAGGCTTCCTTAGTCATATACGCTTTAATCTAAGCCCCTGTACGAGAGAAGATCGCCGGCCACGCTCCCTGCTCTGCACAGTGACAGCGGGGAGAGCTGAATGTGCAGCCGCTGAAGCATGGCGAACACGACACAGAGGTTTGGCAATGCGCAGATCAACCAAATCAGGCAGGAGCATGCCCTTGGTTCAGTTAATTTCGGAGTTATTTTGTATGGTTAGCATCAAAGACATTTCCTACTCTTGCATTTTGCTCACGTCTCACCAATTTCATAAATGGCAGTGCACGCCTGACCCCTTTTTCCTCCCCACACACCCTGTTAGGTTCATCTCCCCCCCCCCCCCCCGCGAAGGCCCTGCTCTAGCTGAGGAGCAGCCACCCAGCGAGCCCTTGCCGCCGAGGCACCCCCGCTCCTCCCGTGGCCCCGCAGCGCACGCGGGCAGCCGGGCTCCCGCAGGGCCCCCAGGCCCCCTCACCACGGCTCCTTCGGTGGGAGCGGGGGCCGCTCGAGGGGCCCCGGGGTTCCCCACAGCAGGACCCACCTCCCCAAGGATGGGTTTATCACGCACCCAACTGTGGGATGATTCAAAGGGATTCAGTCTAACCTAAAAGCAACAACATAGGCACTGTATGTCACGATATATCGTGAGCGCGCGCCCCACAGCCCCACTGGGGTGCTCGTAGCTGCTCTGCAGAAGAAACTGGCAGCATGACCCCCGTTTTGCAGGTGGAAAGAGGCTTGCCAGCAGCACCGTGACAGCAGCAGATCTGGGAAGAGAAGCTCGATTTCTTCAATCAGTGGGACCACACCACGTCCCTGAGCCAGGCAAACTTCTCAGGAGAGGAGAGCCTCATTTTGTACCACCTTTACAATACTTTCTAAATGTTGCAAAAGTCCCTGAAGGCGAACGTTTGAAATATGTATAGTTAGTTAAGTAATAGGCCTGGTTTTGCCATCACTGCTTGAACGAAGCCCATCGGAAGTGAGGAGCCCCACCGAACCCAGGCGAGGGCTTAGCGCAAGGGCGGCTGCGGCTCTGCCCCAGCGCCGAGCCCTGCAGCCGCGGCAGCCTCGGGGGCCCTGGCGGTGCTCAGCAGGCCGGGCAGCACGGGGAGCCGAGCAGGGCCGGAAACCCCACGCAACGCTTTGAAAACGTACCCCATGAAAAAGTGGGGGTTTTTCCAGCATCCCACAGTTTTTAAAAAAAAATCTCATCAAAAGCAGTGGCATAACTCAGCAGGGCTCGAGTCCCCAAAGCCGGGTTCAATCGCGCCGCTCGGAGAGGACGTCCCTTCTGCTGGGAAACGGAGCCGGGCCTTTGCAGCACGGCATGAATGAATACTGCGGCTGCCGCTTTCATACGGAAATCAAAAACCCAGTCATTCCATTTTATAAACAGAAACTTCACAGATGCACTATAGGATATTTCATTACTAAGTATTTTGAATTTTCAACATGAAAAATATTCCCTAGTGTTAGTTCCATTATTTGTTTCCTAGGGAGGGGTTTAACATTCCTGTGGTTCAGAAAAGAGGCACATGCCACTGAAGCAGGCAAATATGATTATTTTTTTGTTTTCATAGGTCCTCATGCAGACCACTGCGGGTCTTAGAGATACACTTAAGGCCTATGTCAAAGTATGATACTTCTTCATTAGCACTTCAATAGCTGTAAATCTAGCGGAGGAGGACTCAGATCTCCAAGGCTGCTTCTTTACTAGCTTACACTATGTGGGTGTAGGGTTGCTCTTGATTTACACCAGCACGGCTGAGAGTAGCATCAGTTCCCTCCTATCTGTTTATGCCTTTTATGAATGATTTCAAATTAAAAAAAAAAAAAAAAGTAGGGGACGGATTCTTCTCTCACGTACACCAGTGTAACTCTGGGATAACGAGACAGACTCCAGATGCTCTAAAGATATTGGTGAGTGGATCTGGCCCGGTGGCTTTATTTCTGGAGCTCCACTCCACCTCAGAATTTCAAAATCATTTGTTCATGCTCTGAGGCAAATCTTATTTTCCATCTCAAACATTTTTTGCAATATTTTTAGTAGGCTGTTTTATACAGCTGTATAGTCACCAATTTTAAGTATTATCAATAATGTATTCTTCAATGTAACCTCTTTAACACTTTCAATAGAATAAAATAAAAAAACACATCAACAAAAATTGTCTTCACTTGGCAATGCTGTGTGAATGTTAAATTTCCCATTTCACAATGCAGTCATTGCTATAAAACTCTGAGGGCGGATTAACGCTCTTCTGGTACTTCACTGTATCAGAACATGGATTTGCAGACAACAGCTGCAGCAAATTCCCTTGACTGAGAAGAATTACAAGTATTATCACCTAGATCATTAAACTGGGTTCATAGATTGCAGAATGTCTTCAATCAATTCATCTAAGATAACTTGAAGCCAGCTGGACCCCCTCAGTGAGAACTTGACTTAATTGGCCAATAAGTGGCTGGAAAAGGTGCATGCTATTTGATAAAATTACAGACTGAACAAGTGATTACAGTTTGGAGAACCGCTGAGGGTAGCCTTCGGGTCAGCTCTTTTGGAGAGGGCTAAGTTAATGTCCACTATTAAGTGCTGCTGTGAAAAATGTTGGCCCACTTGGTGCTCAGATGTAAAGTGTATCCAGGTCATTCCTCAGCTGATGGAGTGAGAGATGTGCACATTTATCACTGCTTTGGCCTCATTTCTGCCTTGGTAATTGTCATACACTAACAACTGCTGGCAGTTTCATGGTTTTCTGTGTACCCTTCATTTTATTGGCATAACTAAAATATTATCTGAGCAAAGCAATCCATCTGCTAAAGAAAAACACTTTCCTTCAATTATGTCCCACGAGTCTTTTCTTAAGAAAGGTTAAAGCACCAGGAAGTTGAAAAATATACATTAGTTTGTTTTTATTCTTTACAATCTACTGCAAATGCACTTGCTTGTTACTGGATAAGCGGTAGGTCTAGATATTTACCACTGCAAAATGTTAGTGAATATGCCTAGTTTTAGGAAAACAGTGAATTCACAACATCAGATTAGTGTGTAAGTACAAATCATTATTTAAATGCAAGTGCCTAACTCCCCCTACAAGAGATAGGAAAAGTTGCATAACCAATTCCTCCATGTTTTAATATTCAATAACAAAAGAGCAAAAAAAATTCAATAATAAAAGGTGATTTGCAGAAAAACAAAATTAAAAAATGGAGCTACAAAGAGTCCAAAGAAACCATCATGTTACCTGTTTGTGTTAAACATCATGGGAAAACAGAGCTTGCTCCTGCTTGTGCTCCATACACAGGGCTCCCCCGACCTTGGGCGGTAGCGTGTGCAGCTGCCCCCAGGCACCGGCCCTTTCATTAGGGAACACCCCAAGACAGCGTTTGCAATCACTTACAGGCCGGCACAGTATAGCTGCTGTGATTCCACGTTGCTGAGGCTGCATATTTTTCATGGATTGGATAATTTTCACGGGTTTTGTTTTGTTATTTTTAAATCTCTACCTTTTATGAAGCTGGTCCAAGGCTCAGATATCTCATGCAGATGTTCAGAAGTGGCTTGAGCTCATTTCTAGGATTTTTGCTGATGGGTAAGTTGTTGTAATAGTAAACGGTGTAACATATAACTGAAAGCCTAGGGGTTGCATAGTTAGAAAGATGCACACAAAATACAAATTAATGAACTGTGGAAGGACATGTTACACGTTTTACCATCAAAATAGGGAAGGGTATGCCGCTGACAAAAAAATTGTAGGCTGCAGGTATTAGGTCAGAGAAAGATTCTACATGAAAATAAGGTAGAAAATGCCTACCTTCTTAAAAGAGCTTTCCTTTTATATATTTGAACAATTATCAGAATCCAGTTTTATTTCATTCATAGACAGAAATTAGGTTGCCATTTGCTTGCTAGGTCTCCTACTGTATAACAGAACATATGTTTCCTTCCAAATAATGGCATGAGTTTTGTCCCATGCCAGCCACAAAGCACAGTCCCCATAGGCACAAGACAAGCTAGGCTATACAGAGAACTGATCTGCAATTTTTTGAATGAAATGTGTTTTCATGGGAAAATCATTTTCAAACATGAAAGCCTGGAGCTCTCTTAGGAAAGGTGGTGTCAGTTTTATTTTTTTCCTCCTTCCGTGGGGAGAGGGTGCCCATTTCTAAGCTTTCCTGGTCACAGCAATCCATTTTGGTCATGTAAAAAAGATCCTTCATTTTGAAATCTAACATAGAGACTGGGAAAGAAGTTTTTAAAGGATGAAAACAAGATGGAATGGCTCCACATTATCAACATCACCATGCTTTAGTGTTCCCCCACAGGTTTTGTTTTCCCCAGCCTTTGGTGGAATTGATTTATTTTTAGTCCACAGTGCTTTGGAACCAGCACCCTTGTCCTGGGTACTGGGAAGCGCCACTTTGTGGGACCGAGGTGTACGGCTAGGCAGGTTGTACGGTCCCAGCTTCTCCCGGCCCCTTGGCTCTCCTCGGCTCCCGCTGAGGTCTGTCTTTCGCCCTGCTCCTGCAGACGTGTGCATTGCCTGCCACAGCCGGGGCACCCATCCCAAGCCTTTGCGCTAAAACAGTGTTATGGGCATGGAGAGTTCACGGATGTTTCAGTCCCTAGTCCTGTCACTGCAGTGAGATATTTCAGTTAAATGTGGAACACTTCATTCTGATGCCTTTGATACTATGAAACAGATCTTTCTTTGCAGTAGTACAGGGGAGAGGAAGAGCATTTAAATTGCACTGTGTATTCACAGTCTATATCTGAGCTCTAGCATCTGCAAAGCATTTTTCCACTGAGCTGTTTAGTGCTGCCCTGTTGGCAAAGCCCTGACTTGAAAAGCCCTCACCAGGCAAGCTACAGCATTTTAGTGTTGCCCTCTCTCGGCACAAGGATGCTGCTAAGTGTCCCCTTTTCAGGCAGGATGAGCACTCCGTGGTGCTGGGCAGCGTCGCTCTCAGCTCCGCAGAAGCGGCCAGCACCCTTGGGGTCAAACCGTAAAGTCAGGGCCTCATTGCCACCACACGCCCTGTGTGACCTTGCATGTGGTATCTCCATCCACCAGCGTGCAATGAACAGGCTCTGCCACCTAGCATGGGAGCAAAAGGAAAAGTAATTGATTTGTACACGGTTTAATCATATTAATGTCCCCAGTGCTGCCACTTTGAATGTCCCAACAAGCTTGTGCCAGATTTGTGGTTAGTGGTGCTACTGCACACCCTGGGGCACAAGGTTTCAGCCACACGCAGAACTGTCACTTGCAAGTTTAGAAATCTATTTTTAAAGAAAAATAAGCAAACAATGGTGCTTTCTCTGCCTGTCATAAAGATCATTAAACAAACAGTCGCCGGCGGGATTTCAGTGGCAAACAGGCCAGGCTTGGTGGGGCAGGACCTTTGCTCCGGCTCGCTGCTTTCATGCTGAACCGAAGTGATGGCTTTCAGTAGCCCATCGCCACCACGGCCCTTTGTCAGAGAGCTCAGACCAGAAGATCAGCATGGGCTGGCCCAGCTGCGTGACAGCTGTCCACAGAAAAACCATCCGAGAGCTTTCACCTTTGAATGGAAAAGCCCTCCAGGTCAACCTCGCCATCAAAGGGAGTTAAAGGCTAAGCCACCTTAGGCCATAATCCAACACGGTATTTCAGTACAGCCCTACCTTTTACTCTCTGAGTTCAACAGAACTACCGTGCCTGAGATAGTCACACACTTGGATAACTGCCTTGCTCAATCAGAGTAAGTGTTTGACAGAGGAGGCTTGAAAAATACTGAAGCATCAATGAGGAGAGGGACAAACAGACCAAGAACTCCCTGGCTGCTGTTGGGGACATCCTTGGCTCATCAGTTACAGCTTTCTGCAAAAGCTTTCAGCCAGATTCCCCTCAGGAGAGCTCTAGAGAAGCAACTGGCTCATAATCGAATGACCACTTTCCTCTTTCATCTTTGTACGAAGACCGGTGCCCAAGCAACCTTGCCGTTCCCAGTGCTGCTGCAGCTCTTGCGCTTGTGCTGTGAGTATGGCAGGATTCAGCATTTTTCTGAAGCAGTTGCAGCACCTAGATCCATGTGATTTCCCAAGAATCACAGCTTTCTGTTTTGAAAAGAGAGTGCTTTTCTTGTCTTTGTAGTCACAAGTAAAAACCTCAAGAGCCAGAATTAGAAAAAGAACATAAACACATTTTAGACTTTTTTTAATGTTAAGATTTTAAAGACCATTTCCTCACGTTTCACTCTGGAATTTCAGTGATTAATGGTTGCAGTGCTGAATACCCTTTGCCTACAATTATGGTAATACCCATTTCTACAATGCCACAAGTTTGTCTGTGTGATGTTTCGGGTCTCCCATTCTGGGGTTTATCCACAGCCCAGTCCGGACTCCTCAGCCTGCAGGCAAACGAGCTGTGGCAGCTGGATTGCTGTGCTCCCCATGCAGTAGAGCCCGCAGCAGAGCAGTTTGACACCAGCCACGCGGCAAGCGCCACACAGTGACCACCTACCGAAGGGCCTTGGCATTACCGAGAGTGCCGAAGGAGAGGGATGGAGCATGTCCCACAGCTGCCTGACACTGCAGTTTCTCCTGCAGACAGGTCACTGGAGCTACTCCAGCCACCCAGCCCAGGATTTTCCATTTGGCTGCACAAATCATCGTAGCATATGGTCCAGCCAAGAAGATCTTTCCTGTCTCTCCACTGCTGAGATGCCCAGCGCTGAGCTGCAGGGTAGGCAGCGGGTAGGGATAGGTGCAGGAACATCCAGCTCGATGGCCGAGCCGCGGGCAAGAGTATTTAGTGTACACGGTAGGTGAGGACGAGGCCCAAATGCTTTACTCACCCAAACAATGGAAAAAAATAGGTTCACTTTGGCATGTTACAAAGACATTGCACTCCATCAGCATCTTGGGGGTGATCTATTATTTTTAATTATTATACACACAAGCAACTCAGATAACCTTTTCTTCTTTTTGTCATTCAGAACCAAGGAGGTGGTGTAGAGAGGAGGCTATTTGTACATGGAGTAGAAAAGTCTATTTTCTGTTTACTTTGAAAAAGTCTAGTATTGGCTTCCATTTATCTTCCAATAAGTCCTTGTCCAATGTGGCTCGGAGCATAATCTGTTCCAAGGGCAGGTGCTCCTTACTGAGAGAGCTGAAACCTTTTTTTTTCCTCCATTCATTAAAAGGGAAAGAGAGGAGGGAAAAAAAAAGGAAGAGAGTTAGAAAATGGCATGAAAGCATATTATCAGTAAATTGTTTCCACTGTGTTTGTGACTGTTCTTAATGTTATATGAATATGCTAAAAAATTTGCTCAGGCATTTTTCCTTGGGCACTCTAGTTAATTACTTATTCAGAGTGCTTCTACTCTGTTCCTTGCAAAATGTGTTGTGCATTAATTCTGATTATGTACAAAAACCCACCTGCAAGGAAAAACTCTGAATCAGTAATGCTGATAAAATGAGCAGCTCTCCTGGGGCTTTACTGAGAAACAGGATACTGGACAGAATTAGAATCTTGTAGCTAAGGCTATTCATAATGTCATTAACATAAAGGCAATTAAATGAGTTTTTAACCTACAACCCTTTATTGTTATTAATGAACATTAGAAAAACACAGGAGATAAAATTGGTAATTATCTCTGCACCAAGCTATGCAATAATGTGTTTAAATATAAAAACAAAACAAATGATTATTGTTAGTATTTTCAGTAGCAGAAGCCCCAAGGAGCAGCTCAGTCACATTTAATCACATGGTACTACACCAAGAGGGTTAATTAAACGAGGGCTTTACCTTCAGCATGCTTGGTTATTCTGTTTAATATGGAATCAACAAACAGAATTGTGAATTTGCAAAATATTCCAAGCAGTGGCTTCTACCTTCAGGTTAGCCACCTTTACAAAAACAGAGAGTGATTTCATTTCCTTCAGGACAAGTAGCTGCAGTCCTGCAATCAAGTTTTTATTGTATAGTGCTTTCAAAACCAATTCCAGGAACAACTGTATAAATTCAGGCTCATAGCCTAAGCTTACTATTCTGTACAAAAGAATTTTGGAATTTGAAAGAGATGTACATTTTAAAATAGATGGTAAATGAGGTTTCAGCACCATAGCATAGTCAAAGAGCCTCCAGTTCCATTTTTTTATGCAAACTATTGTATCCTATACATAAGCAGTCATAAATTACAGCACATCTTCTAAAGGCAAAATACATTAAAGCTCAGTGAAATAGCCTATATCTAGAAACAGATTTGAACTTATTAATTCAATTAAAGTTTTATGATTTAAATTTCCAGAATGGCTTAGCATCTCTCTTTTTTAATTAATTTTTTATATATTTACATTGGTTTTGGGGTTCAGAAATCTATTTTCTAGGCAGGATGTAGCTTAACAAATGACAATTAATGCATTTTATCTTCTGTCTCTCTAGACAAAGCTTTCCTAAGAAAACTGTCCCTTGACATGTCTGGGTACAGCTCACAGAAGGGAAGAGCTGAAGCCACTTTGAAGAATCTCTTCTCATCTAAAACTACAGAGGATCCAGCACCAGTTTTAACCAGCAGCACATGTTATCGCTTAAGACTGCTGTGCTGACAGTACGGGGAGCCGTTGCTGTCCTTCATTCACATATTCCCAAAATGTTTTGTTGAAAGGATTAAATGATGGGTTGCCACAACAGTAAGGGGCAGGATGCCATAGGGCTGTAGAGGGAAAACAAAACAAGGAAAATTGGAAGCCAGGATTTGTAATCAGGAAGTTTGGCCGATCTGCTGAACCCAGGAGTTACAGAGGAGGCTATGCCACCAAGGACCAGGAGATGCAGTATTAAGGGAAGGTCAGGTGCTCCAGCATCCACAGAGACAGGGGTGAGGGCAAACATATCCCTCACTGGGTTACATGAGGTGCTTGAAGTGCACAGAATTGCGTCCCTGCAACAGCATCACATGTGCAGCCATGGAAGGCATTGGTGGCTTTCCAATCCCAGCCAAACTCATCTGGATTTCTTGCTCCTGGATGGAGTTGGCTTTGGTACTAGGCAGAGTGCGCATGGTGGGGTTTACCTTTCCCATCTAGGCATCTTCTGGTGTTGCTCTCTGCTCTCTTCCTGCCCTAGCCCAGGATTTCCACCAGGAAGTCTCTGTTTTTGACACAAAGCACTCAGTCAATGGATCAGGAAGCTTTAAAGAGGGTGAGCTCTGCATCCAGCCCAGGACTCATTTTCAGCATGTATTTCAAAGGGATGGTTAAAAACAAGCACCTGTGACTTGCCAGTCTTCAGCTGGATGGCCTCTTTCGTGGAGCCCATACAGATATACCTGGAGAATGAATAACGATAGTAAGCAGATGCCTGTTAATGTTGCCTAACAAGCAGCTGTGGGAGTTAAACTTAGAGAAATCAAAATAAGAGAGAAAAGCAGTCTCATAGGGAAATAAAGGAAACCTTGCTGAAAGAACTGTTAGCAATAAGCAATTAATAACCTACTCAGAAAACTTGATATGCAAAGAGGGTGATGCTGGGTAAGGGGGTGTGAAGAAGCCCTGATGGAAATACACCTAGTTTTTCCCTAGAAGTTATTCTTTCTAGGCTTACTAAAGAGAAATGAGAAGCTGTAAAAGAAAAAAAAAAATCAAGCTGCTTACTTTCTACCTTGGAACTCTGTCTAGTGAGATGGCAGAACAAATATTAGGCAAGACAAACAGATAAAGGATGAAAAATTAGCAGCATGGTTTATAAATAGTAAATACTGTCAGACAGACCAGCTTCTACTTTTGACAGATATCCCAGATAGGAAGAAGATAACCTGACAACTTAGACATCTGGAAAAGTTTGCCAAAAAGTGCTTGTCACACCTGAAACCAAACATTTTGTGAATGAAATCACCTACATTTTACCTTTATGCAGGGACATCTGGCAAAGCCCAGAGTCTCACAACAGGTGAAATCACCTACTTGGCCTAGATACGACTCAGGTCTATGGAAAAAGCCAGGTGTACTGAGAAGGCAGGAGAAGAGGGGGAGATATGGAAGGAAGTATCAAGCAAGGTCCTTGGCAGAAATGATTTTAAGTGTAAAAATCAGATGGGACCTATTGAAGGTCCATGGCTGGAAGGGTGCAGAGTGCAGAGCTGGAGAAAAAAGACAGTTTTACAAGATCAGCCAACTAGAGCATAATGCTACAGAGACACCCATAGTTATTTTCGATATTATTGCTCAGCTACTTCCAAGCCCTTCTTAAATATACACAGCCTTCTCTATCCTCGCCTGCATTTCAAGCAGTGTGTGGGATCCCTGGCACTGATGCACTGTGCTGTTAAACAGCACGTAGTGGACAACCGTGGTATTATAACCAACGACTTGCTCAGATAACTTAACCGCTCTAAATACCCGAAAGGGCTTTCCCCAACAGCTACAGATTTCTCTTCTTCCTGATGTAGAAGTAGACTTCATTTGCTTTTATAAGCCTGCTATACACTGGTGTAATCAGAAAAGGCCCAGGCTATTCAAGTGCTGTGTAGATACAGAAATGATGTGCATACTAACCAGCCTCTCCAAGTGCAAATGTGGGTAAAATAAGTACAGCTGTTTTAGTTGCTTTTGAACTGAGAGATGTTGTAGGAAGCCATTAAGCTAGGTGAGCTATATTTGGCTTGGGAGCTCTAGAGAAGGACCTCTGGAGGAGGTGAGGCAGCCTCAGGCACTCCATGTGTGCCGCGTGCCTTGCGGCAACGCGTGTCGGCGCTGGTAAGAGCGCAGTGCCACTTCTGTCCTGGAGGCACCAATCACGCAAAGCTCTAAACATGCATCCCTCCATCTTACACGTCCCATTGCTCGGAGCCTGGGAACCTGCAAGCAAGGGCTACCACCCTGGAGTTTTGCTTTCTCTTTCTCCAGGCAGCTGGTTTTGGGTGGTCTCTGGTTTTAAGTTCACTTCAAGTTTTTCTCGACAAGCAGGATAGAGATATCCAGCTAGATGGAAGTGCATATTGTGCGCTAGCTTTTGGGCATCCTTTTCTAGTCCTTTCATTTTAGATCTCCAGTTCATGACTTACCGATAGACTTTATCCTCTTTCCTTACCCAAAATAACACATGCAACAATCTTTCCACATCCCGATTGAGCAGACTCCTCATTTTCATTGAAAGACATCTGGGACAGAGCCAGGCTGCACTGTGCCCTGGTCCAGGCCTAAAGCTTTTAGTACGATCATGCTGGGAATAGCCAGAATTAATCTAGATGTCTAGCATATGGCAGAGGGGTAGAACTACCACCCTTCATTTATTTGTATCTTCTAAAAAAAACGTGATGGCAAATGAAATTTGGTGAGGGCAAGAGCAAGGCAATGCCTGTTAGAAGAAACATTTAATTACCCGTACCTCAGGGGGGTTAAATTTACCGCAGCCACTCCTCATTTTGGACAGCTTCATCCAAGACAGCCACTCAACATGCAGGAGTTATCCAAATATGCTATGATGTTCTGAGAAGAGAAGAGAGAGGAATGCTGAGAAATATGTCATAGTTACCAAAATCAGCAATGTCCAGGTCAATACAAACTTTTGCACTGTGTTCAGCTGAAATCAATGAACATGGGAATAATTTACACTTGATGTGGGTCAGCTCGCTGGAATCTTCATTATTCTACTGAGAGTCTGGTCCAGCTCCCATAGCAGAAGGGAATACCCAAGAACTCAGTCTATTCTAGTGTGACAATTCCTACCCTCTTTATAAACTTAGTCATGAAAGAACTACCAAGTCTATATTTTATTTATGGAGTTTTAGTGGATAAATGACACTTCTGTTCCTTTTCTTGCCAGCTATCAAGTGCTTACAGTGACAACAGCCAGTTGTCTGTCATTTAGAAGGCTGGCACCTGTCTGGATAATAGCGTGACTCAATATTCCTGAAATACCAGATTTCTGTTAGAAAAGAAAAATCAATAACTGTGACAAGCACTATCCATTAAAGCCTGAGAGCAGAGAGGGAACGATTAGAGAAAATCATTTGTTTAATGTAACAAGACTGTAAATGAAAAATCTTATGGCTGAGCTTTGTGGGATAAAACGTCCCTTCAAAGGAAAGAGGACCATGGACCAGATTTTCTTAATTTCTCAGGGCCAAGCCGATCAACACCAGCTGAAGCTCAGAATTCCTATCCTACCGGATGCCATTTCCCCTAGAGATCAATAGATCCCCTACAAACAGATCACAGCAATTGCAACCATTAGCAACAGTTCCCCTTCTCAGGCCAGAGGCAGAAACATCTTTTCCCACAGAGCACTACTTTTTTCTTCATGAGACTTCCTAGAGTAATACATACATATAAAATATAATATATATTTATAGATACATGTATTTACATATTTATAGCACATACTTCTACTCTATAACAGTGTTTCCTCTCTCAGAGTTCAGTGAATAGAGATGGAGGAGGTAGGAGGGAGCACTATGAAATTAAACTTTGGTGATTTTTCAGAAACAAGGCCATCCTCTGGTCGCCAGCTCCCTTCCGGCCTCTGGTCTCTCCATTTCTTTGGCTTTATGGACTTTTGTCACTTGGGCTGATGTTTCCCCTCTAAATGGCATTTCAACATTGGCCTCCCTTGCTGTCCAGCATCCTTTCCTGTATTAACTCTTGGGTGCCATATGGTATAAATAGCCTGTCGCACACTCTTGCAAGCGCTATTTAAAAACCTGCCAAACTGCTGCCTTCCTTGGCAGCCTGCCTCGTGGCTCCATTAGCTACAAAAGGAGTGTGACGCTGCCTGGAAATAATTGAGATGGGCTTCTGCCAGGTCTTCCACAGTAACACTGGGAGCAGAGCTCCTGGTTCCCCTTTTCTCCCCCTCTTCCCCAACTGGCACGTTCAAAGCATTCCTGTACACGCACCCCCTTGCTGCTAAGCTGCTTTCCAAGCTGCTTTGCTTATACAATAAAAGATTGCACTGGTTTATTTCAACCATATTTGGCTTAATTTGGGGTATGCTCTGGTAACAGAAGCTCTCAGGTATGTGTGCTTTGTCCACGTATCGCCCTCAGGAGGAGCTACTGCCTCTCAGCTGCAGCAGAGCACCCGGGTGTGTGAGCCCTGCTCTCTGCTGCGGTGCCAAGGCAAGGCAGTTCAGCAGAGCCAGTGGAAACCCACTGAGCCTTCCTCCTCTTGCCACAGGGGTCCTTTCTTAAAGCACACATATTCCATCTCTTGCGACCGTGTGAGCACATCCTTTGCTAGTTGCAGGATGGATGATCAGTTTGAGAGCATTGCCTGTGGAGCCTTGATCTGGGGAAATTAGAAAGATTTAGAGTGAAAAGTGGGCCCCGTGGGAAGTCAGTACAAGTTCAACCACTGCTCTCACTGGAGATAAAAGTCACATGAAAAATAGTCAGTGTGAGAGAGGAGCTCTGAACATGCCAGATGCACTGAGCCCCTGGACTGCAAGTCCAGCTGTTGCAGGAGCAAGCGAGCTGAGCTGGGGCAGCTGCGGGTGTGCTCGGGGACACCTTAAAAAGACCCTACCTGGAAACTTTGGCATTGGTGAGAGATGGGATTTTCTGAATCACTCACCTAAAATCCACTTCTGTTGCATCTTGGACTCACCCATCTTGGGACTTCCATGAAGTGAAGTGCCTCATAAATCTGCAAACAGAGCTGATAATAAAGTCTCAGGCTTCCTGCTTCACTTAGTGTTGAAGAAGGAGGGGAAGACTTGCAACTTTTCTGTCACTTGCTATTGGGCAAATACTTCAGCAGTTTCCAATATGGTGCTGTTCTTTAAAAGACTTTGTTTTGTGTATTGGTAGCTCACCATCTCCGGATAACCTCAAGTAGAGCATCAAACTATTAGGAGCCTTCATTCTTCCTATATTGGACTTTCAAAGCTATGGTTATATATATATTTATGTATGTATTTAGCTCTTGTTAGACTAAGCTTTGCTCTTCAGGCATAGCGGGGAGTGGGTAGAAGAGAGGCAATACTAGGATAAAAAAGTATAAAAGGAGACAAAGAATAAAAAAAATCTCTGACAGATACTGGTGGCTATGTTGGTAGTTCATGTGCAATAGTGAAGGAAGAAGCAACACTGCGATTCTGATGTACTCCAGTGAAATATTTGTACAACGTGCCTACACAAAACTTAAGATGAAACAATCTCTTTATAAGCTTTTGATAGTAAGGAGAGAAGTGGCTTTGCTATTACTTCTGTTTGTGAAATGAAAACGATACTGAATCTTGGTGTTCCTGGATGGAGCTGCTGATCATCACAGTGACAGCCAAACTATTTTTTGTTTGTTTGCTGTTTACTTTAGGTGAAGAGGAAGGAACTTGTTTGCTGTCATTGTAGCGTGTGATGCAGTGAAACACAATCCATGCCCAATGCATGCAGAAATTTCAAAACAACAATATTTATTATCTATGCATATAGAGTACATATTGCTGCTTTGCTGTCAGTGCTGTATGTGGTGCTTTAGTGAAAATAAAGGGCCATTTGTATCTAGAGTGCCACAATATGCTTTGACAGCATGAGTGAATACCGTATGAGTTGTAATACTGTTCACTAACCTACCACAATAAACACTGGCGAGAAGGAAGGCTCTACCATGAAAGCCTGGAAAGACTCATGGTATATGAAAGGAATCCTTATAAATGATATTTATGATCTATTCCTATGAGGCGAACGCTCACATGAGCTGCCTGCACTCTGCCCTTGGTTTTCCCATTGCAGCCAGTGGGAAGCAAAACATGTGGCTCCGAGGCCGCACGGATGCTCTGTGCAGGGTGTCCCTCTGTGCAGGGGGCATAAGACACTGCAGCACCTGCAAGGAAACCTTACAACCCAGGCAGCAAGTCTGCCTGACATCAGATGTCTGGGGTGGGCTTTGGGGCAGAATTTGGCCAGGACATGAAGCTCACTAGGAAATGGTTTTTGATTAATAGTAGCAAAAGCCTAACTAGTAATTTGATCCAAGAGTCTGGTATTTTATAAGCTGGACAACATTTTAACTGGATAAAGAGACCCAACTGTAAATATCCTATGTAGACAGCATTGCCTTAAACAATCTGAGAAGATTAAAAGCTTTAAAAGTAATTAGTTTTAACATTAACGCTAGCATTAACAAGATCCTCTCTTTTCCCCAAATAAACCTAGAAATAACCAATATACAATTGCCAGACCTGGACACAAATGTTTCTCTGGGTTCAGCTGCATAAAGGAGAAAAATAGGTGCACACACAGGGCCCTGGAGAACAGCAGGGAGGCCCAAGTATTGCTCTTGCATTGGAAGAATATAACCAAGCCACTGACCCAAAATTTCTAATAAATAAGGTACACACTGCTTATAGGCTCATGGTAGCCATCACAATGTCCCTTTGTATATGCTCAGAGTATGTGAAAATACAATAAGGCTGCTCATGTCCAGTTTATACCATTAAACGCATTCTCCTCTCCAGCCTCTATTGCTGAGACCTCTCCTGCGACACAGTGCATAGCACAGGGCTGCCCAGTTTCCCCCCATGACAAACCACACAAACAGAGCCCTCCCCATGCACATCTGCCCAGCTGCAGGCACCCTACGTGGGACGTGAGTGGTCAGTCCCTTGCACATCTCAGCAGTTTGGGGTTCAGCCTTCTCTGGGAACCTGCTCCCCTGCCCCCATAACTGTTCATAATACACTGAATAACAAAGGCAATTCTCACCTCCCACACATACGTTATCCCAGATCTCACCTATCTCCAGCTACAGCTGCACACAGACTCATGCCAAGCCCAAAAACAAATCTCAAAAATGGAAAAAAAACACAGACTATGCAAAGAGCCAGTTGCTGCCCTCTGCACAGCTCTCAGCCTCACTAACAGGTCTGACTTGCATCTACCACAGCAGAAAACAAGGGACAGAGCTCTGAACCAGAGAACTGCTAAACAAGGAGCCCATCAAACACCGGACGTCGTTACTGTTAGAAACAGAAACACTGCCAAAAACTCAGCCGCTGCTTCTACCCCCTGTTCTTGCCCCTACCCTAAATAAAAATGCAACCTCCAAAACTCCAATCTCTGTTAGAGAAGCTGCAGACAAGATCACACTTACAATCAATGACAATCCTCAGGCACTATCAAATCTGAATGTAGATGATGAATCTGTCCTTGAAGTTTAGCCAGCCCAAAGCTTACATGGGATTTGGAGTTGCCCTGTTCATACATGAGTAACAGGGGAATGTATCACTGGGGACAAGAGGGACCTTGTATTCAACCAAACAGGGCTGCAGGGGACCCACCTCAAGCATGAATTTATGAAGAGAAAGTCATGCTTGCCCAACCCAACAGCCTTCTACAATGAGATGACTGGCTTGGTGGATGAGGGGAGAACAGTGGATGTTGTTTTCCTTGACCTTAGGAACAGTGTCTCCCATAACATCCTCACAGACAAACTGATGAAGTACAGACTAGAAAAGTGGATGTGGAGATGGATTGAAAACTAAGTGAACTACTGGGATCAAAGGGTTGTGATCTGATGATCAGCACAACTGAAGTCAGTCCAGCTGGAGGCCTGTCCCTAGCGGCATACCACAGGGATCGATACTGGGACCAATACTGTTTAACATCTTCATTAATGACCTGGATGATATGACAGAGCATGCCCTCAGCAAGTTTGCAGCCGGTACAAAACTGGGAGGCATGGCTGACACACCAGATGGTTGTGATGCCATTCAGAGGGACCTCAACAGGCTGGAGAAATGGGCCAGCAGAAATCTCATGAAGTTCAACATAGGGAAGTGCAAAGTCTTGCACCTGGAGAGGAATAACTCCAGGCACCAATACAGACTGGGGCCAACCTACTGAAAAGCAGCTTGGCAGAAGAGGACCTGGGGGTCCAGGTGGGCAAGCTGACCACAAGCCAGCAATGCGCCCTTGCATCAAAGGAGGGCGATGGCATCCTGGGCTGTATTAGGCAGAGTGTCAAGGGAGGTGATCCTTCCCCTCTCCTCAGCACTGGTGAGAAACATCTGGAGTACTGTGCCCAGTGGTGGGATCCCCAGGACAAGAGAGACATGGGCATACTGGAGCAAGTCCAGCAAAGGGCCATGAAGATGATTGAGGGACTGGAGTATCTGACATACAAGGAGAAGCTGAAAGTGCTGGGGTTGTTCAGCTCTGAGAAGAGAAAGCTCGGGGGGGATCTTATCAGCGTATATAAATACTTGACGGGGTGGAGCAAAGCAGATGGAGCCAGACTCTTCTCAGCAGTAGCCAGTGAAAGGACAAGAGGCAATGGACACAAACTGAAATACAGAAAATTCTACTTAAACATAAGAAAAAAATCGTTTACCATAAAGGTGGTCAAACACTGGAACAGGTTGCCCAGAGAGGTTCTGCAGTCTCCATTCCTGGAGATCATCAAAACCCAAATGAACATCCTCCTGAGCAACCTGCCCTAGCTAGCCCTGCTTTGAATAGGGGGGGGTCGCTGGACAATCTCCAGAGGGCCCTTCCAGCCTCACCCATTCTGTTTTACTTACAAGATTTTACAGCGGACCTGAACAAAAGACAAGACAAAGACCAGAATTTGTTTAGGATTACAGAATTCCAGATTTGCTTGGGGCACTTAAACTCATTCTCTAATGGTAACATCAAAGGAAAAAAGATGAACAAGTATCTCAGACTGATACAACAGGCCATGAAGAGATCAGGTGCTTGCCTATGAAAGGAGCCCCATCACAAGAACTCATTAACAATTTTGCTTCAAACAGCCATGAGCTTGCTTGAAATCTCTGGACGAATTACAGAAAAAATACATTTGTGTGCAACTCTATTACACCTAGTCTTTTTTAAAAAATGAATGCCACAAATACTTCTGGAGCAGGCTTAAGCAGGAACTAAACAACCATAAAAAAACAGGTTTACTGTATACTTTCCTGTGCTTTTAACGTGAAGACTTCTACCAAAGAGTCATGCTTTGTATAGAACACAAACTGTACGAAATTCCCTATCAAAACCAGTTGTTTCTAAGCTGGTCCAATGTTCATAGATGAATTCCAAAGAAAGAAAAAAACACGCTATACATTTCTTCTTTTTTTAGACTTTGATCTTGAACCTGATGAAATCATCAGCACTGTTTTAAGTGCTTGGGAAAAAGTCTCAAGCAAGACTTGGGAACGCATGTGTGTGTTAATATTACATGATGTTACTATCGGTGCAATCTATATGATGAAGCCATCTCCTCTTCGCATTGCTCAACGTGCCTGCTTTAAGAACAGCACGGATACCGTGGGGATTGCTTCCCTGCTTTCACAAAGCAGAACTGCGGAAGTCCAGAAGACAGAGAGACAATTAAAAAGGCAGTTCCTTTGCAGCTGGGGTAGCGCTGTCAGTTACAGGCTGCGCTTGGAACGATCCTTCATTTCCAAATTCTCAGAGGTTCACCAGCAAGTTTGGGGCTTTTTTTTTTCCCCATAGATATTAACATTTTCCTTTCGCAGTCAGGTGGGGTGCCTGCCTGCATAAATGACAGAAACTTCTCCAAAGTGGGTACTGCACATCTTTCATCTCTGAGGCTGCAGTTCAGCAGCTCCTCCACATTTAGTGAAGCAAGAAAGCATACATTTACCTTTAAGCCCCTGCTTAAATCTCCTCGACTTTGATTACTTCTTCAGAAGTTCTGACACATCTTTGTGCAGGTCCCTTTGCTGCCTGGGCTTTGCAGGGGAGGGAAGTTTGAGCAGATCTCTCTTTTTCCACGGAGCAGTCATCGGAGTTTCAGCCACTCAGTAGCCATCTGAAAACTGAGAGAAAAAGGGATTCACGTTTTAAATGAGTGTGAGTTTTCTGAACGTCTACTAGTTTATTGTTTCCCAAAGACTTTTAGGAACTGGGACTTACTGGGATCAAGCAGCATACAGTGCTCTATGCTCTCTAGAGTAAACCAAGAGCTGATTCCTGTGTTACAGCTGACACAGAGTTGTCACTAGCTTTGCACTTTTTTGACTTCTGTTACCTTCAAAAGAAAAGCTCTATTTTCTTTCATCGGCATGCCCATCTTCTGTTAATTGGTGACAACGCAATCAGGACCCCCTCCGAGCCCCTCTGAGGCGCGTGGCACAGTGCTGCTCCGGCGGATGTTGTTATTCCTGGTAGTCAGTGGCATCAGGAAGTATAACTGCGTATGAAGAAAACCTGCTACTAGTGAAACAGTTTTTTCCAGCCTAGTTTTATTTCAGCTACAGGGCACTACAGAAAGACAGTCCTTTGTATTAGAACTATCTTTCAGACAGCTTCCTTCTTACTGAATATATTCTGCAGAGCTGCTCTTTGCAGTCAAAAAAAATGTGCACGTTACAGACAAGTGCATATTACAATGAGAATATTTTATTGGACTTTGATGAAGCTGGAACCAGAAAACACTGATGTAACAGTTGAGATCCTTGCACAGAAAGGACATATTGTTAACTGAAGTAAATATGTTGCTGTGAATTTCTGACTTAATTGACAGAACATTCTATAGCGTGAAGTTCAAAATCTCATTAGGAATGAATCAGACTAAGGTTGTATGTCTGTAACATTTTTAATACAGATATCTAGTCAGGACTACTTCAAGTTTATATCATTTCTTGATCAAGCAGCCAAGAGATTCCAACATAATTTAGTGCAATCAATTATAATACCTCATGGCAATAATTAAAACTGAATTGGATTAAAAGAAATACCACCTTAAAATCATGGCCTGACACACAAATCCCAGTATTTCACTGGATCTTACTTCACAACCATTCCTGATGTGTCTAAGCTAAAGGAATGAAGGCATTTTCAAATGAACATCAGAGGCTGGGACAGATGGCAGAGGCCTGGCTGGGTAAGGTTATCCTTACTGTGATTTAATGACTGTTGGTCACTCTTCCTCCTGTACAAGATACTAAATTTTGGTGATTGACTACACTATCTATCATAATTACTCTTACTATAAAAGCAAAACTTAATTCTCAACAGCTTCAGTTATAATATTACAAAATGAAGCAGAGTGAAGAGATCCTCTAGACATTTAATTTCTACCTATTTCAGCCCAGCATGTAACTAAACGTCAGTGAGCCAGCAGCGCTTGTAAGTTCTCCGCAGCAGCACTGCGCTGCTCCGTGCAGCCTACCGCGCTCACATAACGTACGGCCGCTGCAGGCTGCTCCTGTAAGCACACACCTGCTTATTGCACTGGCAAAAGCGGATCAGGACAACTGCCTTTGCCTACCGTGAAGTGTTTTTTATAGACAGACAAGCATGTTCTTTTTCGGAAAGGGTGGGTTTCCTCAGCCATGAGAAAGCAGGAATTTGGAGTGATTACATTTGTAAGAGCAAATAAATCAAATTAACCAGGAAAACCCAGTAGAGAGATTCTCATTTGGAAATGACCTGCTAGCAGTTTGAATAACATGATTGATGAGGGTCTAGTGATTCTTTTTGGTGATATGTTTAGGGGATAAAAATGACATCATATATGGATGGTTACTCCTTCTGGCATAACAGCTGTCTGAAGGAATTATTGCATTTGAAACAAACCAAAACTGTCCACCAACATCTCCGGCCCTGTGCTTAGCTAATTTATTGCATTTGGACATCTGACCTTTTGCTGCTCACTGATCCCTAGGCTGGCATATTGATCCCTGCCGTAATGCCACAGGAGCCAGCAAAGTCAAGCCCCGGAGGAGGCAGCAAGCCGAGCAGAGCACTCCGCTTGAGCCAGCACCGTGGCACGTCGTGGATCTCAGCTGCCCATCATTTCTGTGCACACAGGACTGGCTAGTGAGGGGCTTCACAAGGCTTCTGCCACAGTCCGGGTCAGATTTAACAGTGACCACTGAGAGCCAGGAGCACAAAAACCTCCATTCACATTGCTGGGTTGATTCACTCACTGTTCCCTTCTGAGTTAAAGGGATGCATGTGATCTGGGGCAATCCTGTAGTATCTGCCTAGTCCACCAGTACACAAATTAAAATATCTGACAGATTGCTAATGAGCTGATGTTGGAATGACTGGATAGTCTGTTATCATTTGGCCATTCACAGTTTCTTCAGCAACCCATCTGTGCACAAGACGCAGCTACTGTGGAGCAAGCAGTCTGGGATAGTGTCTCCATTTACACCTTTTGCCATTATAGGCCTTTGGGAAAGGCCTTTACTAATTAAAGTTTTTATCAAACATATTGTCATCTTTCCCACCCTGTTACTAAACCACCCTGTGTGGGTACAAAAGGTCTGTTTAACAGCAGGCTGGAGATGTAGATATTTTGTACATACTTCTGTACCTGAACACAATGTTTGTGTTGCAGACTAGCAGTTTAGATCACATAACATGTTTGATTCAAAACACTGCACAAGCAGTTCACTGCCTTCTTTCTCAAAAAAAGCACTGAATTAAATCCTCACACATATGGGCCACTTTCTGATAGACTTGCTTGTGTTAGCTAGTGTTTACATGCACTTACACATTTGTTTTGAGGTCAAAAGAGAAAACCACTCTGGAAATCCTACAAGATTATTGATTTTGGCTATTCAAAAGGAACCACCCCGCTTGCAGACATTGCAGCACCAGTCTCAGAGGAACAAGGTTACTGTGAATAAAGATGCAAACTGAGGACAAATGCTGGCTTCTCATACTTATTCTAGCAAACTGTTGAAACCCTGCTGAGATGTGATGCTATTGTTCTACAGTGCAATCCAGCACATTGGGGTATCCAGACACAATCAAAGCAAGGAGAGCAGAGAGCTTCTGCAGATGCATCTATGCAATTTCAAAAGATTTCATGCATAAACATAAGCTGAGAGGGTACAGCACCTGTAAACAAGTGGTTACGCTAGGAATATGCAGAGCAAAGAAATGAAAATTTGAAGAAAAAAAATGCTCCCAAATCAATTTTTTAGAAAGAGTCATACAACAGCTTGGCACAGCTAAAACGGTATCTGAGCTAAGGATGGACCCACAGGACCTTCGCTTCAGCCTGCACAAATAGATTCCTTCTCCAAGTAACCGGACTGAGTCCCTTGCTACTATATACACTAGCTAAACTGCTTCAATGACTTAAAGTTTGTGGGATCAGGCCCATATACTCATGAAAGTCTTCTGTCTAGTATTATCTAATGCCAGTTCAAATACTGAGAAATGAAAGATTTCTGAAGAAGTCCCAGTCTCACAGCATATGAATGCAGAATTAGTTTTTCCTTCATGGGCAGCATCCTTTATAGGCAAAAAGTGAAGACACAAATTATACTAGCATCCAGTGTCATAAGCCTTTCCCTGGAGAAATGGGACTAGGGAATGCTCATTCCTTTAGAAGACGACTGGAGGTGGGTTTGCTGGATTGGGTCTAGCTGGCTAAAACTAAAACTTCCTAATGTCTGGGAAGGACTACATCTACTGAGATTTCTTGCAGGCTCTGCAGCACTATGGCAATAGTTATGCGGCAATTCTGTCCAGTGCAACTTTTCTGGTTGTTTAAATGAATGACTTTCCTCACATGCTGTCTCTCACAATGAAAATCTGAAATACAACTGAAAGCATCAGTACGCACACAGATATCCAAAAGGGGGCAAACAAAGGAGAAAAACATGAAGCCCAGCCCCAATGAACAATTTCCTTTTTTTTTTTCCTTCAATTTGGAAAACTTGGGCGTAGCAGAGTGTGGTGCTTCTAGACAGCTCGATCTTGTGTAAGAGGCGTTTTCGCAGCAGAGGAGCGCAGGCACCCCTGACCTTGCTTGGCAGAATTACAAGAGGTCATATTTTCAGATATAACATCTGATCTTGAAATATTCTCCAAAGTAATGAGTACAAACAAGCTCTTCTTTTGTGTCTGCCTCAGCCATGTATTTCTTTGCTTTCTATGTGTTTTTTAATTCAGGGAAAAGACTTAGGATGACTACAGAGGGAAGAATCAAACCAAGCAATGTTCCACCTTTGAATTTACGGCTCAGGAAAGCCCCGGGACTGAGCGCATGCAGACAGAAGTGCTCTGCCCAGCCAGTAAGCACAGTGAGAGACCCTGCTGGCTTTTCCATGCTGCCTCACCAAGCTCCCCCCGCCCCGAGAGGGCAGATGTGGTCCCGCTCAAACAGACGGGGCTGTACGTCCTGCCTGACACAGGCTGCCACAAGCAAAGCTGAGGGAGATGATAGGGTAAATTCACTCCTAATTTATCACAAAGGCCCCTTCCAGGGCGAAAGCCTGACTCAGCATTGCTTTAGCTTCTCACTTAACTTCATCTAGCAGCCTAAGTGCTGCGCAGTATCCCACACGCCAGTGCTCGACCTCCTGCGACGCTCCTTCCGCGGCTAAGCCAGCACCGCAGCTGCCCCAGCATGGGAGGAGGGTCGTTGGTGGCCTGCTGGTGAAAAGCACCACACCGCTGCTAACCGCGTTCTGCCAGGCAGAGCAGCGGTGTCGGTGGAGAGAGAAAAACCACTGAACTCCTCTGCTATAAAGTGCCACCGCGGTCCCCGGTGCCCCTGGGACCTGGCTGGCTGTGGAGCACAGCAATGCTCTGTGTCACCCTGGGCGGAGGTGCTGAATCGCCCCACCCGAGGAGGTGTCCTGCCCCTGCCCAAGCCCACAAAGTCAGGCCAGGATTCACCAGTAGAGACTTTGCTCCCAGGTACTGAGGGACGGGGAGACCTGACGGACCTTTCACCATGACGTCTGAACATCCAGTGAGAGAGCAGCGGCACAGCTCTGACCAGGTCCCACCCCGTCTCCTCCCTGCACCCTTGGATTTCTGCAGAAAAGCAGCTCCCCCCGAATGCCAGCTCACACAGAGGCCGCGGAGGAGGAGGAAGGAGGAGTCCGGTTCCTACACCACCCTCACATGCTTTCCCTTGCGATCACAAAGGCGAGTCTGGTCTCCACCGATCCCCTGCCTCATGCCTGCGGCTGGGTTGTGGTGAGCAGCTCCTGGGTGAGCGGGAGCGACTGCAGGATCCCTCCAGCCACAGCTCGGCAGCTCCGTGCTTCCCGCCTCAGCCCTCCCAGCTCTGCATCTGCATATCCTGTCCCGCGGCTGGGACACCAACGCTGGCCCCCCGGGCTTGGCCCTTGCCGTGGCTCTGCACTCGCTCTGCATGTGGGGATTATCATACCTCGCCCTCTCCATGCGATGTTGGGGCAAGCCAGGCCCTCAGCAGCGATGGGACATCTCTCACCCAAGGGATTACAGGGGCAGGGCCTTGGTGGTGGCTGATGCAGTTGCCTGAGCACCAGGGGCGAACGGCGGTCCCCATAGCTCTCAAAGGACAATGACAAGGATGGCTGGGCTGCCACCACCTCAGGGCCTGGCCCACAGCCCAGTCGTAGGGTGGTCAGCCCCAGAAACCTCCACGAGCACCACAGAAAGCTGCATACGCAGCTCAGCAGCCCCGAAACTTGGCCTGATAAAAACCCTCCATGCAAGATGCCCCCCAGATGGCATTGCTTCCTATGGGCCTGACCCCCGCCTTCGGGGCACCCGCCCTTGACCAGAGCCGTGGGACGGTTCGGCCAGCAGCAGGGCACAGAAACCGGCACAGGTCACCGTCCACTGCGCTTCCAGAAACACAATTTATAGCTCTGGGTACTCAAGAGGGAAACCTTAATGAGCACTAAATATTCATCCTTAATAAGAACGTACCGTAATAATCACCCTCCATATGATAAATAGATTACAAGGCTTACTTTTCCTGTCTTTTTGTTAAATGGCTGCTTTTTTCCCCCTCGCAGGATAATTTATCCAGTTCTCGAAAAACAAATCACAAGTTATCAAGACTCCATGCGAATGCTGGGTGTTTTTATGTTATGAAGCTTGGGTTAAACAATTCTTTCCTAAATAAATGCTCCTTTTCCAGTTGGCACTGAAGATTTTGCTGTTCACAGTAATCAAGCTCCCAGTTGGCTAACCTCTCACCTAATGCAACATCTTCATATTTCATTTGAACAAAATTTATCATCAATAAGCAAAGACAGAAAATGTGTGAATGTCTAAAGCTTATGTAAATTAAGAGGCTATGCACACTGGTCCTAAAAATAGTAGATAATAATAAGCATTTCTTCACTATACTGTAATTATGGGCCTGCTGTCATCTCTTCTATTCTCTATAAGGTCACAGTAGTATTATACAAAATTTACAGTATATTATCAGTTAAAAACACAATAATTAGCAACCACGCATCTTCCATCTTCAGCACCAGTGATGAATGTTCACAGTCAATGTAAAAAATAAAAAAGCATTGTTTGCTTTATGTGGACAATGCACACTTAAATTTAATCATCAACTTCTGCTATCCAGTGGGCAATATTCTTTCATTATTATAACACTATTTTCCAAGATCAGAGTACACCCTTGGGGTGAATTCATCCTTAATGAAGAGACAAGGAGCCAAAACTCTCACTATCACATCAATTACATCTACCTTAAACATATTCTTTTAAACTTCATAATTCTATACAACTTATTCTATGATAATGTCTGGGTGTCTGGAGAAAATATCAGTTGTTGTTTTGAGCATTATAATGAATATTTTCACTTAGTATTCAGAAATTTTAACTCACAAAATAATGTGCACTGAGAGATTCTCTCCTTTAACATGTTCCATTTTTTGGCATCCTTACGCGCTGGATATTGAAAAAAGACCAGGGAAATTGCATATATTCATCCTTACCACAAGTCTGATAGCATATAGTAAGGGCTCACTAAGAATTCATTCAGCCACAATATTGCCCCATCTTCTCACTCTGGCCACATTTTGTTTTCCTGTTTATAATTGCCAACTGGAATGGATAGTTCGTCCAACTGAATGAACAGTTGATCATCCAACACAGTACTAGTCATTGGTTATTCACCAAAAAAGAAGCCTAGAAATCTCAATGGAGGTCATGACAGGTGAAATTTACTCTTTGATTACTAGATTAAATATTTTAAAAAATTGAAGTTCTTATTTTTTTCAGTGAAAAAAATAAAGTAGAGGACAGAAAGCTTTCAGCTGGAAAAAATAAATAAAGCATTTCCAGACTGTGTATCTTCTGACTGTATTCAAGTAAAACTAAAAATGAAACATCAAAATGTTTGATTTCAACTTTTTCGAAATTGGTTTTCAGGATTACTTTAGCTGAAATGACCTGCCTGATTTTATACACATTCAACAGAGTTCTGACAGACACAGAGAGGTGCTTTGGGTGAAAACACCAGGAGACCATTCCCCAGGCCAGCACCTCACTCATGCCTCTCCCCAGCTGGCTCCTACCTGCAGGGCAGCTTCCCAAAGAGACCATTGGGAAACAAAGCCCAGCTGTGTTGAGATGAAAATGCAAGGCTCATCTTCACAGGTTCTCCATAGTGATAGCAACTCTTACAGATCCACATGCAAAGTTAGTGCCCCTTGCACTATTGGGCTCTGCATCTCCATCCTGCAGACAGCCTGTGTTCTTTTTGTCTACACATGCATGTCCCATTTAAAATATTTAATTAATGGTTACTTCTTTCAAAATCCAGAAAAACTGTTGTTCGACTAATAGCTTAAAGGCATATCCAAGGATCACTGGTGTCTTTTTCAGCAAAAAAACAAAGCCAAAAAACACTGCTCAGGCCAGTATTACCTAGTCAGGTGAGTGCCTTAGCTGCCCAATAGCCAGCAAATAAATAAAGCCTCAGAAATATAAGATCGTGAAGTAATGAAAACACCATCCAATGCAATTAAGAATTTTGCCACAGCTGAGGAATTTGCTAATTCCACTTCTACAGGGATCCTTTGCCTGAACACCTTCATGCACTGAAGCACTGATTACCAGGGCTCCGGAAAGAAGGCAGCCAACAGGGGGGCCGTAGGAGGCCTGGCTCAGAGGGACACTGAAGCAGTCTCTCCTGTTGTGCCAGTGAACCCAAGGCCCAGCTTGTAACGAGCCTTCCTCTGATTTCTAGGACTTTCCT
The DNA here is from genome assembly GCF_036370855.1 of Dromaius novaehollandiae. Lineage (NCBI taxonomy): Eukaryota > Metazoa > Chordata > Aves > Casuariiformes > Dromaiidae > Dromaius > Dromaius novaehollandiae. The sequence goes on along the minus strand of NC_088105.1, from coordinate 23,690,603 downwards.
AAATTGTCTTTCTACTGCCATATGTCACTATTCCAAGGTTACCCAGTGAACTGCCTTTTCTTCTGAGTCATGCTCTGCTGGGCTGAGCAGGGGTGTATGAAGTAGCCAAATGGATAACAGAGATTGAAAAGGTTTTTGCTGGCAGTTGTGAAGATGGAATGATAAAATCCTGCTGCAGCCTAGATCCAGTCATTGCTGTAATCTGCCTCTAAAAACAAGAAGTTGCTTCCTTCTCAGGAAGAGCAGGCAAAAGAGTAGTTTTATAATGTAAAAAAAAATTGCCAGCAAAATGGATGTGCAAATACTGCAACATTTTTTTCATTAAGGCCTTGCTTAAAGCAAGGAATGGAGTTTGCCCTTCATCCTTCCCAGAAATACTCTCCATCATTTTTCTAAAGCGGCTATTGCAGAGGTCCCCAACCCGTTCACTGTGGCCTCAGTGAAACACTTGTGTCCATACCCAGCTGTCAGCCACACGACCTTGTCTCACTTACGGCAGAGGCCAGAGAGGAAAGGATTTAACATCCTCTCAGTGACTGCGATGATTCAGGGAGTTTGATCTCATGGACCTAGGTGTCTGAGGGCAGCTGCAGGGCCTTCCTTGTGCCCTTCTTTTCCTCAGAGGTGCAGGTTTCCTCCTTCGTAAAAGTAGATGAGGCCTCAACAGTCTATGGAGAACAGCATCTAGCCAGGGATTATGGCGGACAGAGGACGAGGATCATTAATTGCCAGCACAGCTTGGTCTCTAAGGCAGTTCTTTGTGAGTTTCTATTCTGAAAGTCCTGCAGCCCATTTGGGTATGCTTAGGACTGCTTTCCCCCCTTTGCCCAATAAGACATAGAATAGCACTGCAGAAAAGCACAAACATTTCTCCTTACATGAGAAGAAGTGGCATCCTCTCAAAGAGGAGCAGCAGACAGCCATGGTTTAGCTGTACAGACCTAATCCTGTCCCTCATTTTCCTTTGTGAATGAAGAGGCTACATTTTTGCACTTTCATTTCTGCATGCATGACCTTATTCCTCTTCTTGTTTAAAAATCAAAAGCCTCAGTTTTACTTCAAGGCTATCTCCCACTCATTGATACTCATTGACTCCTTTCAATGGAGAGAAACACAGCAACATGAACACCATCAGCTAACTCATTCAGCTGAGCAGTCCAGCTCAAATTCAAATTCTGCTTTCAGTCTAGGACAGAAGACAAATTATATAAATTTAATTAATGAATACATCCAGGGAAGTGCAGTCTGCATTCATATGCTCCAAACCAGAGAGAAGCCAAATGCTCCCTGAGAGCTACTTCTGTGCAGTTATTCAGCAACCTCAGTGCATCCTCTGCACCGTGTTTACAATCCAGAACCACCTTCACATGCATGGCCTTACACTAAGGGAATATGGAGAGGGATTTTTTGTGCATGATCCCATCTCAAGTCTTCACATTAGAAGTTCTGCCGCAGAGGCTTCTAGGCACTTTGAGATGATTTTCTTGACATTGTGTTATGCATGAATGAATGACCAAGCTGTAAAATGCAAAGTAGGACCCCATTTTTGTCCTTTGAAATCTGATTTCTTTCAGACGTCCACATATTTGACAGTGAAGTTTCTATCCAGGAGCAATGAGGACGGATCAGCTGAAAGGACAGACTATTACATGGGTTGAAAACTGGCTGGACTGCTGAGCTCAAAGGGTAGTAATTAATGATTTGACATCCAGTTGGCAGATGGCGACAAGTGGAGTTGCCAGGGGCCAACATGGGGACTCAACCGGAATTGTTGATATCGTTTGATGTCTCCATCAGCTACCTGGATGATGACACACACTGTGCTCCCAGCACGGTTCTCCCTGAGAGGAAGCAACTGAGACCACAAATGGCAGAGCTTCAATCTGGAGGGACCCTGAGAAACTTGAGGACCAGCTAGCACTAATCTCAAGAAGTTCAATAAGGGAAAGGCAAAGTTCTGCACTTAGGGACAGAAGAACTGCAGCACCCATATGGGCTGGGAAAGCACCCCCTGAAAAGTACTTAGGGGCTATAGTAGATGCCAGATTGAGTGAAAGTCAACAGTGCATTCTCATCACTAATACAATAAACCATGTATCAGGCTACATTAGGAACAGTGTGGTCAAAGAGGACTAAAATAACCACTAGGCAGAAGCCTGCATAAGGAAAAGATTTGCAGGTGAGCAGTTTGTAAATCTTGCCAGAGAGAGAGGAGAAGAAAGCACCCAGCAGCCCACAGAATTGGTACATCATGTGCACCATAGGAGCATCCAGGCAGCTTTACATGATCAGTATTTAGAAAGTGTATGTCCTGCATATGCTTCAGACTGGGATCAAGGTTCACAACAATACTAAAGACATTATAGGTCGTACATAGGGAGCACAGGCAAACATGGCTTAAGCCTCAAAAGTGGAGCTAATCATCCTCACACAAGGAATGTTATTAGACAGGAGAGGAGCATGCATATCTTCAGATTTTTCCAGAGCAACCTCAGTTGTCTGAGAAATTTTGAGAATTTTCTCCTGTTTTGAGAAATTATTTAAGGGACAAGTTTGTTTGTGCAGCACTTGGTTCTTTAAACGGCATGGCCTACCCAGAGTCCAGACTGACCAGGTGAACTATGCCACCAAAGCATTTCCCTGCTGCTCTGCTGCTTCGAGCCCTGACATAAATGCTCTGCAAGGAGGGTCACAGTGCAGTCTGCACCTCCTAGGAGTCCCACTGACATCGTGGGCAGTCTGCTTAGGTGCAGGTCACTGGAAGATGGAGTCGGTTGCTTATATAAGTTGTATCATCTCATTCATTTTTTCCACTAAATTCTCACTGCTCTCCCTAAGAGCCTGCCTTCTTTTCCTGTCTGCACTGACACGCTGGATGCTCTCAGCCAGCATGTGGGTATGCAGACTGATCAACAGCCTGCGCTCCTACCACTAGCAATAGACACCAGCGTCACTCCTCTGTATGTTATTAGTGGTGCAGTGTGTGGTATGTGCTAGCCCCAAACACAAACCCTCCCTGCTCCTCCTGGGTGCTAGATGCTGTATGATCAGAGAGCTTAGGGCCTAAAAGGTGCAGATGTTCCTCCAGTCTCTGCTTGTGCTGCTCCTTCAGCCCTCATGTTTTCGTGAGCTGGGATTACTCCAGCTCGCATGAGTGAGGCTTTGCCACATGTGGTGCTGAACCGTATTCCTCAGTAGTGTTTGCTGGCCATTATTTCACAAAGGCGCTTGTGAAATAGCTGCATGAATCTCAATGCCACTTATAATTACTACATGGTGGGAGGAAAATGAATCATGCAAAAGAGCACTGCAAAGATGAACAAAAAATACTGATTCTTACCTGTTTTTTAAAGCTGAGACCAATCCTCTTCCCCTGGAAATCAAGTAGATCTGTACCACTTTGCTCTGTGAAGGCAAGATTCCATTTTTAATGCTTAAGTATGTATTTTCTAGATTTAGTTTGAACAGGTTTCAAAGAAATAATAGTAGTAGTAGTAGTGACTGTCACTGCTGTGTGTCACTACCGGCAGTTTCTTAAAGCACAGGTTAAAAACTAAGCAGTGTAACTGTTCCTTGCATTGGTAATGGTCTTCAAGCAAAAACATAAGTCACCACCCAGACCAAGGACAAAAATGAAATCGCTGAGCACCATGAACATAAGGGAGAGGGGTGGTCTCGAAACCTTCGGCCAGGTCTATGCGACTCAGCAAGGACAGCCCTGTAGCTGTGGTGAGGACAGACCACTCACCCCATCTCATCGTGGCAGCCCTGGCCCAAGCCCCGCAGGCCTGTCTGCCCAGGTTCAGGCGCGGTGTTGGCACACCACCGAGCACAGGGGCCCAGGGGGCCACACGCACAGAAGGCTGGCAGGAAGCCATGGAGTCTGTTAAATCTGCTTCGGGGATGACTCTTTCAGTGCGAAAATATGAACTAATAATATTAATAAATACTTCATTTTTTAACACTTCATCATACGAAAGACTTTGGCCTGTCTAGCCTACATAAAAGCAACCATTTGCACTTTGGCTAGAAGGCTCTATTCTGTATGAAAGGTGGGAATGAGTTTTAAAGCCAAACTTTGAGGAGATGAAGGTTCACATCAAACGCCTCCTCACAAACCTCCGGCAGCAAAACTGCCATCTCCTCCTACTTCAGGTTCCTCTTTACTTTGGCCAGAGTGTGTAACCAGGCTTCAGCCTAGGCAAGTATCAAGGCCCAAAAGTTTTACCTTGACTCCATGACAGTGTTTGATCAGCAATGCTTCAAAAGTAAGCACTGTGCAAGCGCACCGTCGGAGGAGAGTCAAACACGTGTGCCGTAACTGTGTCAGCTGCTAGCTGGTGATCTTTCCCTGACACCCTTCCCCCAGAGTATTGCATAGATAAACACCCTCTATTTGAACAAGACCAATGACAGCAAAATTGCTTGCTTGTCTCTAAAAAGACTGTAATAATGTGCATCAAGGGAGAGACCCATGGTCTGACAGACTTCTTTTCCCCCCAGAGTGAAACATAAAAATACATTTCAGTAGCAAAGAGAACACAGTTTAAAGCACATCCCCGGTTAATTATATCCAGAAGAGTAATAATAAAATAAACTATTAAATTTTAGAACTCCCTCTTTAAAGTATTAAGCATTTTGTTACTGTGGTGCAGTTAAATTGCACATTGAACAATGCTCTGAATTGCTTTATAGTAAGGTGTGGTAAGAGTTGTCATGAAATAAGATATCCTAGACAAATCGTATTCCATATGGGCGTCTATTTAATATTGAACAAATAATACATCCCTTTGTTTAATTTTAGTATAGCTTTTGTTTAAAAAATCTAACTTCTAAAGCAAACTTTCATTTGTGAATAGAAAATACTGCAGATTGGTGGCAGCTCAGGAAGGTTGCAGTGCTTGCTGCAGTGTATTTACAAAATTGGAAATTAAGATGTGAAGATAGCTTGCTGGCTCCTCACATAATGCCAAGGAGAATGGAGAACCTACTGCTGCTTTTAAGAACAGCAGTTCAATTCCTGGCACAAACACTGAGGCTAGTTTAAAAACTCCAGTGGCTGACAAGAAGCAGGATTATGGGCTGTGCTATAGCCCAGAGCCGTGGGGAAACCTGCTTTGATAGGGCTCTGGTAAACAGCAACCAAAGGCCAAGAGGGAAGGACGTAATGAAAAACGGAGGAGAAAAGACGTGAACAAAGGTTATTACTGAGGAATCTTCTGCCCTTTTCACTTGAGTAATTTAAATATTAGTTCAACGTTTCAAATTAACAAGACATTTAATTTGAATAAAGAAACATTATAAAATCCTCTTTCACACGTGACACACTGCTGTGCTATAGACACTCGACATGGAGAGCAATAACTCACCCTGAGTGCCGGGGACCAGAGACTCCCCAGGGTGCAATCGCACGAGGCAAGGGATTCCCGTGCCCCGTCCCTGTGGCGGGTGGCAGCCCGCTCCTCCGCAGACCCCGTGCCTCCTACAGCACCAGGGCCACCTGCCTGAAGTAGAGTGCCTGCTCTGGAGCCCCACACAGTCCCACAGCGTAGCCCCACCAGGGCTGCCTTACCCTTCTGGACCCCTGCTTCCCCCTGGGCACAAAATCACCATTGAACTGCCCCAGGCCTTTCCTTTACTTCAGACCACCAAGCAAAACAGAAAGCCCCCCGGCCAAACCCAACACACGCACAGCTTCACTGCTGCTTACCCATTCTTCTGGCAGGAAAGATCTCTGTGACACGCAGTAAGTCAAATAGATCTCTGAATGAATCTGGCCCCATATTTTCCCCAAATCTGGGATAACATGTGCCCAGGCAGCAACGGAGATTAGAACGACCAGAGGCTGGACAGGCCTGGTGGGGAGCAACCAGTGGCATCTCTGCAGCAGGACCTAGTGGCTCTGTCCCTTCTGCTAACACGATAAACCCTTATCCCAGCCACCACCACCTCCTCAGCTCCTTCTTTAAAATTCACTCCTTTCCCATAGGCTTACATTTCTCATTTTGTTTCTTTTGTCACTTGTTCTCTCTCTCTCTCTCTACCACATATATTCTTGCACTTACAAAACAAAACAGAAATAGAGCAATTGCATCAAATATGAAGCAGACAAGTGAAACATTCTGCATTCCAAAAATAAGCCATCTTCTCTCTCATTTTCAGTTGACTTCTTTTTTCACCCTCTCACTGAGTGCCATTCCCCTTGACATTACCAATCTGCTCAAAACTGTGATATGTCCAGTGCAGATCTTGGGTGGATTCATCTGAGTGGACTTTGAAGTCAGACATTCAGTCATCCAGACACCTTTAGTAACCAATGCAAAAAAAAGGCACTTGTAGGGCACCGTTTGTATCCTAAGGTAAAAATCCAATATTAGCAGAGCAACCATGTTAGCACACATTTCTCTCCATCGGCAATAAAGGGAGCCTAGAAGGCAAGTCTGGATGTAGATGTACACAGCCAGGTGCGATGAATCCCATCCATAACCTACTAACTTGTCTGGATACGTTCAGGAACATTCAGTGGCTCTACAATGACATCCAAGACCAGTGGATTTTGATTCAACCCACCTCTGTAGGAGGCAAGGGATGTCGGACTGATGGAGGACTGTGGATCTCAGCAGTACTCTCGTCCAGGGAGCACAGCAGGAAGTTCAACATCTTCACCTTTTGGTACAGAGATGTAAAAGGAAGACATGAGAAGGAAAAGGAAAGACGGATTTCATTCCTCAGATAAGCTGCCTCTTCTGGGACACTTGCCAGTTTCCCCTAAGAAAGCTGCTGTCATCTGATCCATTATTTCAAAATTTCATTCAGCCTCTGAATTTGCTGACAATATTTGAGTTATGCTACTGAGCAACTATGACTTACAAAATGAGGTGACTCCACTATACCCAGTACTTCCAGGTACTACAGAGAACGTGCTAATGCTCCAGCTAGCTAAATACCAAATGTTACGCTTGAGCCCAAACAGAGCTTCAACACCTGTATTATCTCACTGGACATCTCCCACATTCTCTGCACAATGTGTTGAAATGAATGCCCACAAGGCATACCAAGTCTAAACAACAGACCAGGTTATGTTTAAAAGTACAGGCCTTTTTCAAGGCAACAAATGGCAACCCTAGCAATTAGGCTTGAAACCTGATGTGCTGGAGTGTGAGACTCTCTTGAATTTCCTATGTTACAAAAAAAAATTGTGACTGAAGACTGCATTGACTGGAAACTTCAATAGCACAAGAGGGGCTAACTCACCACGGGCAAATCAGGCTTGGGCTCTCGCTTGCCCTGCAGCCCTGACCAAAGTCTTGAGGTAGCAGTAGTTCTCCCAGCCTGATTCTGGCAGTCTGACCACACTGCATGCTAGAGACGTGCAGTACACAGGGAGACCCCAGAAGCTGGTCTGCGTAGTATACCGGGAACACACAGCCAAATTCCTCCTCCTTCCCTGCACGCTACAGTGGCAAAGGATCTCTTGTAACCAGAACTCTTTGCCGCTGTTATCCTGGGTTTGCCACATCTTTGGAAATGCAAGTTATCTCAAAAGGTGGGTCCAAGCCCACCCCTGCAGAGGCAAACAGAAACCCTCTGATTTAGGATGTTCCCCTGCTCTTCAAAGTCCAACATTGCCAAGCTGTGAATAGAAATAACCAAAGGTGCTTTTATGGACTATGTGACCCAGCACGTCTTTCACATCTAGAAAACAGAATTATTTTCTGCAGTTTAGCAAGATATTGAAAGGCCAATCCAGAAAACACCTGGTAATAAAAGTATTCAGACATTTCTATTTCATCTCCCCTAGTGAAGGGAGTGTAGCTCAACTGGTAGAGGCTTACCTCAGGCTATAGCTCACCTTACAAGGGCTCATTCCTAGTTCACTCTTGTTATTTATGTATTATGCTGTGCAACATCAGCTTAGGTTCTTTAGAAATACAAGTTAAACAAAATATATCTGGCTGTCCTTAGATGTGGAAGAGAATGGTGTTTCCCGCACTTTCTAGCATGCAAGCAATTGAAGAACTTTCAGTCACCCATGTTTTACACTTGAGCTGAGCAGACTGTCAGGAGATGATAGGAAATCATCCCACTTTATAGCTTAACGTAGTGCGCAGACAAGAAGCAACACCTTCTTAAAGGTGTTTGCTCCATATGCCCAGTGTGGTCCCATCCCCAAATACTAACAGAGTTTATGGTGACGCTGTCATTTCACCATATGCATATGCCAGTCACAGAGTCTTTCCATCGCATCTACCATCAGTGCTACATAGAAATTCAGGCCAGGAAGAAACAGTCATGTAGAAAAAACAAAACAAACAAACAAACAAAAACCCTGAACTCCTCTATCACAGAGCTAGCAAAATAGAGGCATGAGGGAAATCCATGATACTGGAGCAACTGGGTTTCTTGCTTGCTGACCTGCTCATTTCTGTTCTCCCTCACCCCCCCAGAACTACGTATTTTGAAGAAACTGGCTTCTCAATGTAATGTTGTTAGTTATCTACACAAGGTGAGCAGTATTTGATTCAGGCTAGAACAGGCTCATACACTCTGAAGAGTTACAAATGCTCAGACCACATGTGAAATCCTGATTATTTAACTAAACAATTAATTTCTTTTTAATTGGCCTTAATATTTAACTGTGAATTTCCTCTCTCTTCTGAGAAAAGGCACTGCATTCTGTGCCTTGAATACAGTCTACAGTAAAGGTTACGATGGCCCTTTGAAATATCAGCACATACCAGAATTTGGAATATTTGCCCACATCAAGAAAGGAAGCTGTCAGGAAAATATCACAGCCCAGTGAAGGACTGGCAGAAGCTAGTAAAAAGACACCAAATGACTCTCAGGAGTATGAAACCAGTCCCCGAAGTCCCACATTTGAAAGGAAAGCCTGCCCCAGCAAATCCACGTGGGTAAGCACAGTTCACATAGTCCCACTGACTCCAACACACTATGAGTCATTGGGCCTACAATTTCCAACAGAATAAGCATAACACTTTCCGACTCCTCTCCAAGTCAGTGTTTGTTGGGAAACATCAAAGCCAGTGGAATAGTAGGTGTCCCAAAATGTCTTAATTCAGAGAATTAGTGTTAACCGAGTCTGATTAGCTCCATTTATCTCTAATTAATTACCTTTACCTAATTAGACACCCTGTTTCCAGTAGACATGGAGTCAAGTAGACTAGATTATTAGTGTAGTCATTGTGCCTTTACAAAATCCTGAAATTAATGAAACGTGCAAAAGAATCCACAGCTTTAATTGCACAGGTGTTGCCTTATGGCAAAGCTTTATCATCTGATTACACCAAGGGATTATTAGTGACTTTTTATATAGAGGATGAGCCTGTGAAATGTACCTTAGCAACAGCTCATTAGTTTAGGGTTGTTACTGTGTTATTTATTACATTCAGCCTTCCCCATTATCTAGATTGATTCATGGGCCTATATTTTCCTCCCCTCTGTGCAGGAAATAAATAAATAAATGACGCCTGGCTATTGCCGTCCAGCTGCAATACGAGGGGAATGCAGCACATATTCTCCAGCTACCCATATCCACCCTTTAAAATAAAGCTTTAAAGTTGATTTAAGTAAAACTCTTTCTTTCCCCTCCCTCAGCAAAGTAATCAATTTAAGCTTCTGTCAAACTGGAATGTTTTCTACATGCCATCCAAACAGTTTGGGCCATCTTAAATCTTTTCAGATAAGTAAAATACATTACTGGAAGAATGAAATACACTATATATACATTCAAAATAATTTCTTCTGTTATAACTCATTCTTCATGAAATCTATCAGAAATATTTTATTTTGATGTTTCTTTTGACTATTCAGTTGTTGGTTACTTCTTCAGGTTTGGAGTTTTTTGCCAGCTGGAAAAACTGCCTGAATAATAACCAAGACAAACAAAGCAAAATATCAACCTATACATTAAGAAACACTTTCCCCATAGAGAAGCTACTTGTAATCAAGGTTGAGAAGGCTTGACCTTACCTTCCCTTGCTCTCCTCAGCAGCATGCTTCTGGACTCACTGGATATCACCGGTGTAGCAGCTCTAGCGCTGCACCAAGCAAAGGAGGCGTTTCTTGGCCAACTGGCAATCCCTAAATAGTCAGTAAACAAAATGATGAGGAATTGCCTTCCAAAACTATTCTTCCTCTCTCTCCAGAATACAAAATTCTTTGAATATTATGTAAAACCTTGCTGTTCACATATTGCCAAGTTTAAAACAGTGGAAAAATAAGCAGTAACAGATATTATATAGGACATGACAATTAATTTGAGCAGTAATAATGAATATTTAATGTTAAACATGAGCATATAGCTTCTCATGTGTGCATTACAAAAATTATGAACTTCATTCTCAAAGCCGTGGCTCTAACAGACAGAGCTGGCATACAAGTTTGCACTGCGATCATGTGGTATGTATATACATATATATAAAAGCTGTGTAATCCTGCAATAATGGTGTTAGTAACGGCTCAGGGCTGCTCTGCCAAATAAAAATTACTTTCATGAAGAGAACCAAACTGTATAAAATGCACATGATATCCACCTGCCATGGGTCATTTGGGATTGCTGCTATTCCAAGACACCACCACCACCCCTAACAACATGGGCCAGTGTGGTTTCTACATGGACAAAAGCCTTGCTCTTGCTGCAAGATCCTTTGTGTGGGACCTCTGAGCACACTTGCATGATCCCTGGGAGCCAAGTAGGTCCATGCTGCACCTGTGGAAGCAGCTGCAAGGCCTCTGATCCACTAAAGTGTGATGTTGGCAAAGATGCGATCCGCACTCCCAACACTGTTGCCCAGCAGAACACACACTCACTTTTTCAATTTAAATCTTTTCAGCCACTTAGAGTTATGTCCCAGACAAGCCCCTGTCTCGACAGGGCTCAGTCTTTTCCTGCCTCTCTCATGTCTGAGCCCAGCCGGAAATAAAGAATTTCTCTCCCTTGGTCTCCTGGGGGATTCAGTCTGGGTGGCCCTCTCGGAGCAGGCCAGGCTGGACTCTAAAACACGCCTGTCTCCACCCACTCATTTTCTGTGGAACACAGTGACTGAGCACTTATCTAGAGAGCAGGAGACACAGCTGATTCCTTCCTTTGAAACCCTTCCACCTTTGAGGGAGATCTAGGAGACTCTCCCACTCAGTCAATGACATGCTGCCCAGCAAATTATCCAAGAGTCGGCAGGTCAGAAAGACAGAACATGAGAACAGGAGACCCATGTTTGGGTTTCAGCAAATAGGACATTTGATAATTTACATTAGACAGTGTAAGATGCAAGATTAGACGAGTGCTGGGAGCCCCAGATCCTCTGGCAGACATACTCAGTCTTGTACTTGCTAACTGTTGTGTGGTAGTTGGACAAGACACCGGGTCAAAACCAAGTCTCATGCTGCCTTGTGGTGCACATCCACTCACCCTGGAAACAATGACTGCCTGCCAAAAAAAGAAGTTACTTGTGAGGTGTTATTTTGT
>NC_088105.1:19796618-19809118 GCF_036370855.1 Dromaius novaehollandiae | reverse complement strand
CTTTTTTGTCAGGGCCAGGAATGGGGCTGCTGGGCTGCAGTTTGGGCCTGGCCTGAGGCGAGATTTAGGGTTAGGGTTAGGGTTAGGGTTAGGAGAGAGAGAAAGCGTAGAGGCCGAGGTGGAGTGGGGCTGCAAAGGACAAGCGAAAGGAAATTTGGGGCTGCATCAAGACTGATGGCAGGGCAACTTTTTTGTCAGGGCCAGGAATGGGGCTGCTGGGCTGCGGTTTGGGCCCCGCCTGAGGCGAGATTTAGAGCTAGGATTGGGGTTAGGGTTAGGGTTAGGGTTAGTAGAGAGAGAAAGCGTAGAGGCCAAGGTGGAGTGGGGCTGCAAAGGGCATGCGAAAGGAAAGGTGGGGCTGCATCAAGACTGATGGCAGGGCAACTTTTTTGTCAGGGCCAGGATTGGGTCTGCTGGGCTGCGGTTTGGGCCCCGCCTGAGGCGAGATTTAGGGTTAGGGTTAGGGTTAGGGTTAGGAGAGAGAGAAAGCGTAGAGGCCGAGGTGGAGTGGGGCTGCAAAGGGCATGCGAAAGGAAAGGTGGGGCTGCATGGAGACTGATGGCAGGGCAACTTTTTTGTCAGGGCCAGGATTGGGGCTGCTGGGCTGCGGTTCGGGCCCCGCCTGATGCGAGATTTAGGATTAGGGTTAGGGTTAGGGTTAGGGTTAGGGTTAGGGTTAGGAGAGAGAGAAAGCGTAGAGGCCGAGGTGGAGTGGCGCTGCAAAGGGCATGCTGAGGGAAAGTTGGGGCTGCATCAAGACTGATGGCAGGGCAACTTTTTTGTCAGGGCCAGGATTGGGGCTGCTGGGCTGCGGTTCGGGCCCCGCCTGAGGCGAGATTTAGGGTTAGGGTTAGGGTTAGGGTTAGGGTTAGGGTTAGGGTTAGGGTTAGGAGAGAGAGAAAGCGTAGAGGCCGAGGTGGAGTGGCGCTGCAAAGGGCATGCTGAGGGAAAGTTGGGGCTGCATCAAGACTGATGGCAGGGCAACTTTTTTGTCAGGGCCAGGATTGGGGCTGCTGGGCTGCGGTTCGGGCCCCGCCTGAGGCGAGATTTAGGGTTAGGGTTAGGGTTAGGGTTAGGAGAGAGAGAAAGCGTAGGGGCCGAGGTGGAGTGGGGCTGCAAAGGACATGCTGAGGGAAAGTTGGGGCTGCATCAAGACTGATGGCAGGGCAACTTTTTTGTCAGGGCCAGGATTGGGGCTGCTGGGCTGCGGTTCGGGCCCCGCCTGAGGCGAGATTTAGGGTTAGGGTTAGGGTTAGGGTTAGGGTTAGGGTTAGGGTTAGGAGAGAGGGAAAGCGTAGAGGCCAAGGTGGAGTGGGGCTGCAAAGGGCATGTGAAAGGAAAGGTGGGTCTGCATCAAGACTGATGGCAGGGCAACGTTTTTGTCAGGGCCAGGAATGGGGCTGCTGGGCTGCAGTTCGGGCCCCACCTGAGGCGAGATTTAGGGTTAGGGTTAGGGTTAGGGTTAGGGTTAGGAGAGAGAGAAAGCGTAGAGGCCGAGGTGGAGTGGGGCTGCAAAGGGCATGCGAAAGGAAAGGTGGGGCTGCATCAAGACTGATGGCAGGGCAACTTTTTTGTCAGGGCCAGGAATGGGGCTGCTGGGCTGTGGTTCGGGCCCCGCCTGAGGCGAGATTTAGGGTTAGGGTTCGGATTAGGGTTAGGGTTAGGGTTAGGAGAGAGAGAAAGAAAGCGTAGAGGCCAAGGTGGAGTGGGGCTGCAAAGGGCATGCGAAAGGAAAGGTGGGGCTGCATCAAGAATGATGGCAGGGCAACTTTTTTGTCAGGGCCAGGAATGGGGCTGCTGGGCTGTGGTTTGGGCCCCGCCTGAGGCGAGATTTAGGGTTAGGGTTAGGGTTAGGGTTAGGGTTAGGAGAGAGAGAAAGCGTAGAGGCCAAGGTGGAGTGGGGCTGCAAAGGGCATGCGAAAGGAAAGGTGGGGCTGCATCAAGACTGATGGCAGGGCAAGTTTTTTGTCAGGGCCAGGAATGGGGCTGCTGTGCTGCAGTTCGGGCCCCGCCTGATGCGAGATTTAGGGTTAGGGTTAGGGTTAGGGTTAGGAGAGAGAGAAAGCGTATAGGCCGAGGTGGAGTGGGGTTGCAAAGGGCATGCGAAAGGAAAGGTGGGGCTGCATCAAGACTGATGGCAGGGCAACTTTTTTGTCAGGGCCAGGAATGGGGCTGCTGGGCTGTGGTTCGGGCCCCGCCTGAGGCGAGATTTAGGGTTAGGGTTAGGGTTAGGGTTAGGAGAGAGAGAAAGCGTAGAGGCCGAGGTGGAGTGGGGCTGCAAAGGGCATGCGAAAGGAAAGGTGGGGCTGCATCAAGACTGATGGCAGGGCAACTTTTTTGTCAGGGCCAGGAATGGGGCTGCTGGGCTGCAGTTTGGGCCTGGCCTGAGGCGAGATTTAGGGTTAGGGTTAGGGTTAGGGTTAGGAGAGAGAGAAAGCGTAGAGGCCGAGGTGGAGTGGGGCTGCAAAGGACAAGCGAAAGGAAAGTTGGGGCTGCATCAAGACTGATGGCAGGGCAACTTTTTTGTCAGGGCCAGGAATGGGGCTGCTGGGCTGCGGTTTGGGCCCCGCCTGAGGCGAGATTTAGAGCTAGGATTGGGGTTAGGGTTAGGGTTAGGGTTAGTAGAGAGAGAAAGCGTAGAGGCCAAGGTGGAGTGGGGCTGCAAAGGGCATGCGAAAGGAAAGGTGGGGCTGCATCAAGACTGATGGCAGGGCAACTTTTTTGTCAGGGCCAGGATTGGGTCTGCTGGGCTGCGGTTTGGGCCCCGCCTGAGGCGAGATTTAGGGTTAGGGTTAGGGTTAGGGTTAGGAGAGAGAGAAAGCGTAGAGGCCGAGGTGGAGTGGGGCTGCAAAGGGCATGCGAAAGGAAAGGTGGGGCTGCATGGAGACTGATGGCAGGGCAACTTTTTTGTCAGGGCCAGGATTGGGGCTGCTGGGCTGCGGTTCGGGCCCCGCCTGAGGCGAGATTTAGGATTAGGGTTAGGGTTAGGGTTAGGAGAGAGAGAAAGCGTAGAGGCCGAGGTGGAGTGGGGCTGCAAAGGGCATGTGAAAGGAAAGGTGGGGCTGCATCAAGACTGATGGCAGGGCAACTTTTTTGTCAGGGCCAGGAATGGGGCTGCTGGGCTGCGGTTCGGGCCCCGCCTGAGGCGAGATTTAGGGTTAGGGTTAGGGTTAGGGTTAGGGTTAGGGTTAGGGTTAGGAGAGAGAGAAAGCGTAGAGGCCGAGGTGGAGTGGGGCTGCAAAGGGCATGCGAAAGGAAATTTGGGGCTGCATCAAGACTGATGGCAGGGCAACTTTTTTGTCAGGGCCAGGAATGGGGCTGCTGGGCTGCGGTTTGGGCCCCGCCTGAGGCGAGATTTAGAGCTAGGATTGGGGTTAGGGTTAGGGTTAGGGTTAGTAGAGAGAGAAAGCGTAGAGGCCGAGGTGGAGTGGGGCTGCAAAGGACAAGCGAAAGGAAATTTGGGGCTGCATCAAGACTGATGGCAGGGCAAGTTTTTTGTCAGGGCCAGGAATGGGGCTGCTGGGCTGTGGTTTGGGCCCTGCCTGAGGCGAGATTTAGGGTTAGGGTTAGGGTTAGGGTTAGGGTTAGGAGAGAGAGAAAGCGTAGAGGCCAAGGTGGAGTGGGGCTGCAAAGGGCATGCGAAAGGAAAGGTGGGGCTGCATCAAGACTGATGGCAGGGCAACTTTTTTGTCAGGGCCAGGAATGGGGCTGCTGGGCTGTGGTTTGGGCCCTGCCTGAGGCGAGATTTAGGGTTAGGGTTAGGGTTAGGGTTAGGGTTAGGGTTAGGAGAGAGGGAAAGCGTAGAGGCCAAGGTGGAGTGGGGCTGCAAAGGGCATGTGAAAGGAAAGGTGGGTCTGCATCAAGACTGATGGCAGGGCAACTTTTTTGTCAGGGCCAGGAATGGGGCTGCTGGGCTGCAGTTTGGGCCCCGCCTGAGGCGAGATTTAGGGTTAGGGTTAGGGTTAGGGTTAGGGTTAGGGTTAGGAGAGGGAGAAAGCGTAGAGGCCAAGGTGGAGTGGGGCTGCAAAGGGCATGCGAAAGGAAAGGTGGGGCTGCATCAAGACTGATGGCAGGGCAACTTTTTTGTCAGGGCCAGGAATGGGGCTGCTGGGCTGCGGTTCGGGCCCCGCCTGATGCGAGATTTAGGGTTAGGGTTAGGGTTAGGGTTAGGAGAGAGAGAAAGCGTATAGGCCGAGGTGGAGTGGGGTTGCAAAGGGCATGCGAAAGGAAAGGTGGGGCTGCATCAAGACTGATGGCAGGGCAACTTTTTTGTCAGGGCCAGGAATGGGGCTGCTGGGCTGTGGTTCGGGCCCCGCCTGAGGCGAGATTTAGGGTTAGGGTTAGGGTTAGGGTTAGGAGAGAGAGAAAGCGTAGAGGCCGAGGTGGAGTGGGGCTGCAAAGGGCATGCGAAAGGAAAGGTGGGGCTGCATCAAGACTGATGGCAGGGCAACTTTTTTGTCAGGGCCAGGAATGGGGCTGCTGGGCTGCAGTTTGGGCCCCGCCTGAGGCGAGATTTAGGGTTAGGGTTAGGGTTAGGGTTAGGAGAGAGAGAAAGCGTAGAGGCCGAGGTGGAGTGGGGCTGCAAAGGACATGCGAAAGGAAATTTGGGGCTGCATCAAGACTGATGGCAGGGCAACTTTTTTGTCAGGGCCAGGAATGGGGCTGCTGGGCTGCGGTTTGGGCCCCGCCTGAGGCGAGATTTAGAGCTAGGATTGGGGTTAGGGTTAGGGTTAGGGTTAGTAGAGAGAGAAAGCGTAGAGGCCAAGGTGGAGTGGGGCTGCAAAGGGCATGCGAAAGGAAAGGTGGGGCTGCATCAAGACTGATGGCAGGGCAACTTTTTTGTCAGGGCCAGGATTGGGTCTGCTGGGCTGCGGTTTGGGCCCCGCCTGAGGCGAGATTTAGGGTTAGGGTTAGGGTTAGGGTTAGGGTTAGGAGAGAGAGAAAGCGTAGAGGCCGAGGTGGAGTGGGGCTGCAAAGGGCATGCGAAAGGAAAGGTGGGGCTGCATGGAGACTGATGGCAGGGCAACTTTTTTGTCAGGGCCAGGATTGGGGCTGCTGGGCTGCGGTTCGGGCCCCGCCTGATGCGAGATTTAGGATTAGGGTTAGGGTTAGGGTTAGGAGAGAGAGAAAGCGTAGAGGCCGAGGTGGAGTGGGGCTGCAAAGGGCATGTGAAAGGAAAGGTGGGGCTGCATCAAGACTGATGGCAGGGCAACTTTTTTGTCAGGGCCAGGAATGGGGCTGCTGGGCTGCGGTTCGGGCCCCGCCTGAGGCGAGATTTAGAGCTAGGATTGGGGTTAGGGTTAGGGTTAGGGTTAGGAGAGAGAGAAAGCGTAGAGGCCGAGGTGGAGTGGGGCTGCAAAGGACAAGCGAAAGGAAATTTGGGGCTGCATCAAGACTGATGGCAGGGCAACTTTTTTGTCAGGACCAGGAATGGGGCTGCTGGGCTGTGGTTCGGGCCCCGCCTGAGGCGAGATTTAGGGTTAGGGTTAGGGTTAGGGTTAGGGTTAGGCGAGAGAGAAAGCGTAGAGGCCGAGGTGGAGTGGGGCTGCAAAGGACAAGCGAAAGGAAAGTTGGGGCTGCATCAAGACTGATGGCAGGGCAACTTTTTTGTCAGGGCCAGGAATGGGGCTGCTGGGCTGCGGTTTGGGCCCCGCCTGAGGCGAGATTTAGAGCTAGGATTGGGGTTAGGGTTAGGGTTAGGGTTAGTAGAGAGAGAAAGCGTAGAGGCCAAGGTGGAGTGGGGCTGCAAAGGGCATGCGAAAGGAAAGGTGGGGCTGCATCAAGACTGATGGCAGGGCAACTTTTTTGTCAGGGCCAGGATTGGGTCTGCTGGGCTGCGGTTTGGGCCCCGCCTGAGGCGAGATTTAGGGTTAGGGTTAGGGTTAGGGTTAGGAGAGAGAGAAAGCGTAGAGGCCGAGGTGGAGTGGGGCTGCAAAGGGCATGCGAAAGGAAAGGTGGGGCTGCATGGAGACTGATGGCAGGGCAACTTTTTTGTCAGGGCCAGGATTGGGGCTGCTGGGCTGCGGTTCGGGCCCCGCCTGAGGCGAGATTTAGGATTAGGGTTAGGGTTAGGGTTAGGAGAGAGAGAAAGCGTAGAGGCCGAGGTGGAGTGGGGCTGCAAAGGGCATGTGAAAGGAAAGGTGGGGCTGCATCAAGACTGATGGCAGGGCAACTTTTTTGTCAGGGCCAGGAATGGGGCTGCTGGGCTGCGGTTCGGGCCCCGCCTGAGGCGAGATTTAGGGTTAGGGTTAGGGTTAGGGTTAGGGTTAGGGTTAGGGTTAGGAGAGAGAGAAAGCGTAGAGGCCGAGGTGGAGTGGGGCTGCAAAGGGCATGCGAAAGGAAATTTGGGGCTGCATCAAGACTGATGGCAGGGCAACTTTTTTGTCAGGGCCAGGAATGGGGCTGCTGGGCTGCGGTTTGGGCCCCGCCTGAGGCGAGATTTAGAGCTAGGATTGGGGTTAGGGTTAGGGTTAGGGTTAGTAGAGAGAGAAAGCGTAGAGGCCGAGGTGGAGTGGGGCTGCAAAGGACAAGCGAAAGGAAATTTGGGGCTGCATCAAGACTGATGGCAGGGCAAGTTTTTTGTCAGGGCCAGGAATGGGGCTGCTGGGCTGTGGTTTGGGCCCTGCCTGAGGCGAGATTTAGGGTTAGGGTTAGGGTTAGGGTTAGGGTTAGGAGAGAGAGAAAGCGTAGAGGCCAAGGTGGAGTGGGGCTGCAAAGGGCATGCGAAAGGAAAGGTGGGGCTGCATCAAGACTGATGGCAGGGCAACTTTTTTGTCAGGGCCAGGAATGGGGCTGCTGGGCTGTGGTTTGGGCCCTGCCTGAGGCGAGATTTAGGGTTAGGGTTAGGGTTAGGGTTAGGGTTAGGGTTAGGAGAGAGGGAAAGCGTAGAGGCCAAGGTGGAGTGGGGCTGCAAAGGGCATGTGAAAGGAAAGGTGGGTCTGCATCAAGACTGATGGCAGGGCAACTTTTTTGTCAGGGCCAGGAATGGGGCTGCTGGGCTGCAGTTTGGGCCCCGCCTGAGGCGAGATTTAGGGTTAGGGTTAGGGTTAGGGTTAGGGTTAGGGTTAGGAGAGGGAGAAAGCGTAGAGGCCAAGGTGGAGTGGGGCTGCAAAGGGCATGCGAAAGGAAAGGTGGGGCTGCATCAAGACTGATGGCAGGGCAACTTTTTTGTCAGGGCCAGGAATGGGGCTGCTGGGCTGCGGTTCGGGCCCCGCCTGATGCGAGATTTAGGGTTAGGGTTAGGGTTAGGGTTAGGAGAGAGAGAAAGCGTATAGGCCGAGGTGGAGTGGGGTTGCAAAGGGCATGCGAAAGGAAAGGTGGGGCTGCATCAAGACTGATGGCAGGGCAACTTTTTTGTCAGGGCCAGGAATGGGGCTGCTGGGCTGTGGTTCGGGCCCCGCCTGAGGCGAGATTTAGGGTTAGGGTTAGGGTTAGGGTTAGGAGAGAGAGAAAGCGTAGAGGCCGAGGTGGAGTGGGGCTGCAAAGGGCATGCGAAAGGAAAGGTGGGGCTGCATCAAGACTGATGGCAGGGCAACTTTTTTGTCAGGGCCAGGAATGGGGCTGCTGGGCTGCAGTTTGGGCCCCGCCTGAGGCGAGATTTAGGGTTAGGGTTAGGGTTAGGGTTAGGAGAGAGAGAAAGCGTAGAGGCCGAGGTGGAGTGGGGCTGCAAAGGACATGCGAAAGGAAATTTGGGGCTGCATCAAGACTGATGGCAGGGCAACTTTTTTGTCAGGGCCAGGAATGGGGCTGCTGGGCTGCGGTTTGGGCCCCGCCTGAGGCGAGATTTAGAGCTAGGATTGGGGTTAGGGTTAGGGTTAGGGTTAGTAGAGAGAGAAAGCGTAGAGGCCAAGGTGGAGTGGGGCTGCAAAGGGCATGCGAAAGGAAAGGTGGGGCTGCATCAAGACTGATGGCAGGGCAACTTTTTTGTCAGGGCCAGGATTGGGTCTGCTGGGCTGCGGTTTGGGCCCCGCCTGAGGCGAGATTTAGGGTTAGGGTTAGGGTTAGGGTTAGGGTTAGGAGAGAGAGAAAGCGTAGAGGCCGAGGTGGAGTGGGGCTGCAAAGGGCATGTGAAAGGAAAGGTGGGGCTGCATCAAGACTGATGGCAGGGCAACTTTTTTGTCAGGGCCAGGAATGGGGCTGCTGGGCTGCGGTTCGGGCCCCGCCTGAGGCGAGATTTAGGGTTAGGGTTAGGGTTAGGGTTAGGGTTAGGGTTAGGGTTAGGAGAGAGAGAAAGCGTAGAGGCCGAGGTGGAGTGGGGCTGCAAAGGACAAGCGAAAGGAAATTTGGGGCTGCATCAAGACTGATGGCAGGGCAACTTTTTTGTCAGGGCCAGGAATGGGGCTGCTGGGCTGCGGTTTGGGCCCCGCCTGAGGCGAGATTTAGAGCTAGGATTGGGGTTAGGGTTAGGGTTAGGGTTAGGAGAGAGAGAAAGCGTAGAGGCCGAGGTGGAGTGGGGCTGCAAAGGACAAGCGAAAGGAAATTTGGGGCTGCATCAAGACTGATGGCAGGGCAACTTTTTTGTCAGGACCAGGAATGGGGCTGCTGGGCTGTGGTTCGGGCCCCGCCTGAGGCGAGATTTAGGGTTAGGGTTAGGGTTAGGGTTAGGGTTAGGCGAGAGAGAAAGCGTAGAGGCCGAGGTGGAGTGGGGCTGCAAAGGGCATGCGAAAGGAAAGGTGGGGCTGCATCAAGACTGATGGCAGGGCAACTTTTTTGTCAGGGCCAGGAATGGGGCTGCTGGGCTGCGGTTCGGGCCCCGCCTGAGGCGAGATTTAGGGTTAGGGTTAGGGTTAGGGTTAGGGTTGGTAGAGAGAGAAAGCGTAGAGGCCGAGGTGGAGTGGGGCTGCAAAGGGCATGCGAAAGGAAAGGTGGGGCTGCATCAAGACTGATGGCAGGGCAACTTTTATGTCAGGGCCAGGAATGGGGCTGCTGGGCTGCGGTTCGGGCCCCGCCTGAGGCGAGATTTAGGGTTAGGGTTAGGGTTAGGAGAAAGGGAAAGCGTAGAGGCCGAGGTGGAGTGGGGCTGCAAAGGGCATGCGAAAGGAAAGGTGGGGCTGCATCAAGACTGATGGCAGGGCAACTTTTTTGTCAGGGCCAGGAATGGGGCTGCTGGGCTGCGGTTCGTGCCCCGCCTGAGGCGAGATTTAAGGTTAGGGTTAGGGTTAGGGTTAGGGTTAGGGTTAGGAGAGAGAGAAAGCATAGAGGCCGAGGTGGAGTGGGGCTGCAAAGGGCATGCGATGGGAAAGGTGGGGCTGCATCAAGACTGATGGCAGGGCAACTTTTTTGTCAGGGCCAGGAATGGGGCTGCTGGGCTGCGGTTTGGGCCCCGCCTGAGGCGAGATTTAGGGTTAGGGTTAGGGTTAGGGTTAGGTGAGAGGGAAAGCGTAGAGGCCGAGGTGGAGTGGGGCTGCAAAGGGCATGCGAAAGGAAAGCTGGGGCTGCATCAAGACTGATGGCAGGGCAACTTTTTTGTCAGGGCCAGGAATGGGGCTTCTGGGCTGCGGTTCGGGCCCCGCCTGAGGCGAGATTTAGGGTTAGGGTTAGGGTTAGGGTTAGGGTTAGGAGAGAGAGAAAGCGTAGAGGCCGAGGTGGAGTGGGGCTGCAAAGGGCATGCGAAAGGAAAGGTGGGGCTGCATCAAGACTGATGGCAGGGCAACTCTTTTGTCAGGGCCAGGAATGGGGCTGCTGGGCTGCGGTTCGGGCCCCGCCTGAGGCGAGATTTAGGGTTAGGGTTAGGGTTAGGGTTAGGGTTAGGAGAGAGAGAAAGCGTAGAGGCCGAGGTGGAGTGGGGCTGCAAAGGGCATGCGAAAGGAAAGGTGGGGCTGCATCAAGACTGATGGCAGGGCAACTTTTATGTCAGGGCCAGGAATGGGGCTGCTGGGCTGTGGTTCGGGCCCCGCCTGAGGCGAGATTTAGAGCTAGGATTGGGGTTAGGGTTAGGGTTAGGGTTAGTAGAGAGAGAAAGCGTAGAGGCCGAGGTGGAGTGGGGCTGCAAAGGGCATGCGAAAGGAAAGGTGGGGCTGCATCAAGACTGATGGCAGGGCAACTTTTTTGTCAGGGCCAGGAATGGGGCTGCTGGGCTGTGGTTCGGGCCCCACCTGAGGCGAGATTTAGGGTTAGGGTTAGGGTTAGGGTTAGGGTTAGGGTTAGGATTAGGGGAGAGAGAAAGCGTAGAGTCCAAGGTGGAGTGGGGCTGCAAAGGGCATGCGAAAGGAAAGTTGGGGCTGCATCAAGACTGATGGCAGGGCAACTTTTTTGTCAGGGCCAGGAATGGGGCTGCTGGGCTGCCGTTTGGGCCTGGCCTGATGCGAGATTTAGGGTTAGGGTTAGGGTTAGGGTCAGGAGAGAGAGAAAGCGTAGAGGCCGAGGTGGAGTGGGGCTGCAAAGGGCATGCGAAAGGAAAGGTGGGGCTGCATCAAGACTGATGGCAGGGCAACTCTTTTGTCAGGGCCAGGAATGGGGCTGCTGGGCTATGGTTCGGGCCCCACCTGAGGCGAGATTTAGGGTTAGGGTTAGGGTTAGGGTTAGGGTTAGGGTTAGTAGAGAGAGAAAGCGTAGAGGCCGAGGTGGAGTGGGGCTGCAAAGGGCATGCGAAAGGAAAGGTGGGGCTGCATCAAGACTGATGGCAGGGCAACTTTTTTGTCAGGGCCAGGAATGGGGCTGCTGGGCTGCGGTTCGGGCCCTGCCTGAGGCGAGATTTAGGTTTAGGGTTAGGGTTAGGGTTAGGGTTAGGGTTAGGGTTAGGGGAGAGAGAAAGCGTAGAGGCCGAGGTGGAGTGGGGCTGCAAAGGGCATGCGAAAGGAAAGGTGGGGCTGCATCAAGACTGATGGCAGGGCAACTTTTTTGTCAGGACCAGGAATGGGGCTGCTGGGCTGTGGTTCGGGCCCTGCCTGAGGCGAGATTTAGGTTTAGGGTTAGGGTTAGGGTTAGTAGAGAGAGAAAGCGTAGAGGCCGAGGTGGAGTGGGGCTGCAAAGGGCATGCGAAAGGAAAGGTGGGGCTGCATCAAGACTGATGGCAGGGCAACTTTTATGTCAGGGCCAGGAATGGGGCAGCTGAGCTGCAGATCGGGCCCCACCTGAGGCGAGGTTTAGGGTTAGGGTTAGGGTTAGGATTAGGGGAGAGAGAAAGCGTAGAGGCCGAGGTGGAGTGGGGCTGCAAAGGGCATGCGAAAGGAAAGTTGGGGCTGCATCAAGACTGATGGCAGGGCAACTTTTTTGTCAGGGCCAGGAATGGGGCAGCTGAGCTGCAGATCGGGCCCCACCTGAACCGAGATTTAGGGTTAGGGTTAGGGTTAGGGTTAGGGGAGAGAGAAAGCGTAGAGGCCGAGGTGGAGTGGGGCTGCAAAGGGTATGCGAAAGGAAAGGTGGGGCTGCATCAAGAGTGATGGCAGGGCAACTTTTTTGTCAGGGCCAGGAATGGGGCTGCTGGGCTGTGGTTCGGGCCCTGCCTGAGGCGAGATTTAGGTTTAGGGTTAGGGTTAGGTTTAGGGGAGAGAGAAAGCGTAGAGGCCGAGGTGGAGTGGGGCTGCAAAGGGCATGCGAAAGGAAAGGTGGGGCTGCATCAAGACTGATGGCAGGGCAACTTTTTTGTCAGGGCCAGGAATGGGGCAGCTGAGCTGCAGATCGGGCCCCACCTGAGCCGAGATTTAGGGTTAGGGTTAGGGTTAGGATTAGGGGAGAGAGAAAGCGTAGAGGCCGAGGTGGAGTGGGGCTGCAAAGGGCATGCGAAAGGAAAGGTGGGGCTGCATCAAGAGTGATGGCAGGGCAACTTTTTTGTCAGGGCCAGGATTGGGGCTGCTGAGCTGCACATCGGGCCCCACCTGAGGCGAGATTTAGGTTTAGGGTTAGGGTTAGGGTTAGGGGAGAGAGAAAGCGTAGAGGCCGAGGTGGAGTGGGGCTGCAAAGGGCATGCGAAAGGAAAGGTGGGGCTGCATCAAGACTGATGGCAGGGCAACTTTTATGTCAGGGCCAGGAATGGGGCTGCTGGGCTGCGGTTCGGGCCCCGCCTGAGGCGAGATTTAGGGTTAGGGTTAGGGTTAGGGTTAGGGTTAGGGTTAGGGTTAGGAGAGAGAGAAAGCGTAGAGGCCGAGGTGGAGTGGGGCTGCAAAGGGCATGCGAAAGGAAAGGTGGGGCTGCATCAAGACTGATGGCAGGGCAACTTTTTTGTCAGGGCCAGGAATGGGGCTGCTGGGCTGTGGTTCGGGCCCTGCCTGAGGCGAGATTTAGGTTTAGGGTTAGGGTTAGGGTTAGGGTTAGGGTTAGGGTTAGGAGAGAGAGAAAGCGTAGAGGCCGAGGTGGAGTGGGGCTGCAAAGGGCATGCGAAAGGAAAGCTGGGGCTGCATCAAGACTGATGGCAGGGCAACTTTTTTGTCAGGACCAGGAATGGGGCTGCTGGGCTGTGGTTCGGGCCCTGCCTGAGGCGAGATTTAGGGTTAGGGTTAGGGTTAGGGTTAGGAGAGAGAGAAAGCGTAGAGGCCGAGGTGGAGTGGGACTGCAAAGGGCAT
>NC_088105.1:19791618-19794118 GCF_036370855.1 Dromaius novaehollandiae | reverse complement strand
GGTTAGGGTTAGGTTTAGGAGAGAGAGAAAGCGTAGAGGCCGAGGTGGAGTGGGGCTGCAAAGGGCATGCTGAGGGAAAGTTGGGGCTGCATCAAGACTGATGGCAGGGCAACTTTTTTGTCAGGGCCAGGAATGGGGCTGCTGGGCTGTGGTTCGGGCCCCGCCTGAGGCGAGATTTAGGGTTAGGGTTAGGGTTAGGGTTAGGCGAGAGAGAAAGCGTAGAGGCCGAGGTGGAGTGGGGCTGCAAAGGGCATGCGAAAGGAAAGGTGGGGCTGCATCAAGACTGATGGCAGGGCAAGTTTTTTGTCAGGGCCAGGAATGGGGCTGCTGGGCTGTGGTTTGGGCCCTGCCTGAGGCGAGATTTAGGGTTAGGGTTAGGGTTAGAGTTAGGGTTAGGAGAGAGAGAAAGCGTAGAGGCCGAGGTGGAGTGGGGCTGCAAAGGGCATGCGAAAGGAAAGGTGGGGCTGCATCAAGACTGATGGCAGGGCAACTTTTTTGTCAGGGCCAGGAATGGGGCTGCTGAGCTGCAGATCGGGCCCCACCTGAGGCGAGATTTAGGGTTAGGGTTAGGGTTAGGTTTAGGGGAGAGAGAAAGCGTAGAGGCCGAGGTGGAGTGGGGCTGCAAAGGGCATGCGAAAGGAAAGTTGGGGCTGCATCAAGACTGATGGCAGGGCAACTTTTATGTCAGGGCCAGGAATGGGGCTGCTGAGCTGCGGTTCGGGTGCTGCCTGAGGTGAGATTTAGGGTTAGGGTTAGGGTTAGGGTTAGGGTTAGGGTTAGGAGAGAGAGAAAGCGTAGAGGCCCAGGTGGAGTGGGGCTGCAAAGGGCATGCGAAAGGAAAGGTGGGGCTGCATCAAGACTGATGGCAGGGCAACTTTTTTGTCAGGGCCAGGAATGGGGTTGCTGGGCTGTATTTCGGGCCCCGCCTGAGGTGAGATTTAGGGTTAGGGTTAGGGTTAGGGTTAGGCGAGAGAGAAAGCGTAGAGGCCGAGGTGGAGTGGGGCTGCAAAGGGCATGCGAAAGGAAAGGTGGGGCTGCATCAAGACTGATGGCAGGGCAACTTTTTTGTCAGGGCCAGGAATGGGGCTGCTGGGCTGCAGTTTGGGCCTGGCCTGATGCGAGATTTAGGGTTAGGGTTAGGGTTAGGGTCAGGAGAGAGAGAAAGCGTAGAGGCCGAGGTGGAGTGGGACTGCAAAGGGCATGCGAAAGGAAAGGTGGGGCTGCATCAAGACTGATGGCAGGGCAACTTTTATGTCAGGGCCAGGAATGGGGCTGCTGGGCTGCGGTTCGGGCCCCGCCTGATGCGAGATTTAGGGTTAGGGTTAGGGTTAGGGTTAGGGTTAGGGTTAGGGTTAGGAGAGAGAGAAAGCGTAGAGGCCGAGGTGGAGTGGGGCTGCAAAGGGCATGCGAAAGGAAAGGTGGGGCTGCATCAAGACTGATGGCAGGGCAACTTTTTTGTCAGGGCCAGGAATGGGGCTGCTGGGCTGTGGTTCGGGCCCCGCCTGATGCGAGATTTAGGGTTATGGTCAGGGTTAGGTTTAGGAGAGAGAGAAAGCGTAGAGGCCGAGGTGGAGTGGGGCTGCAAAGGGCATGCTGAGGGAAAGTTGGGGCTGCATCAAGACTGATGGCAGGGCAACTTTATTGTCAGGGCCAGGAATGGGGCTGCTGGGCTGTGGTTCAGGCCCCGCCTGAGGCGAGATTTAGGGTTAGGGTTAGGGTTAGGGTTAGGGTTAGGGTTAGGGTTAGGGTTAGGAGAGAGAGAAAGAAAGCGTAGAGGCCAAGGTGGAGTGGGGCTGCAAAGGGCATGCGAAAGGAAAGGTGGGGCTGCATCAAGACTGATGGCAGGGCAACTTTTTTGTCAGGGCCAGGATTGGGGCTGTTGGGCTGCGGTTCGGGCCCCACCTGAGGCGAGATTTAGGGTTAGGGTTAGGGTTAGGATTAGGAGAGAGAGAAAGCGTAGAGGCCCAGGTGGAGTGGGGCTGCAAAGGGCATGCGAAAGGAAAGGTGGGGCTGCATCAAGACTGATGGCAGGGCAAGTTTTTTGTCAGGGCCAGGAATGGGGCTGCTGGGCTGTGGTTTGGGCCCTGCCTGAGGCGAGATTTAGGGTTAGGGTTAGGGTTAGGGTTAGGGTTAGGTTTAGGAGAGAGAGAAAGCGTAGAGGCCGAGGTGGAGTGGGGCTGCAAAGGGCATGCGAAAGGAAAGGTGGGGCTGCATCAAGACTGATGGCAGGGCAACTTTTTTGTCAGGGCCCGGAATGGGGCTGCTGGGCTGCGGTTCGGGCCCCGCCTGAGGCGAGATTTAGGGTTAGGGTTAGGGTTAGGGTTAGGGTTAGGGTTAGGGTTAGGGTTAGGGTTAGGGTTAGGAGAGAGAGAAAGCGTAGAGGCCGAGGTGGAGTGGGGCTGCAAAGGGCATGCGAAAGGAAAGGTGGGGCTGCATCAAGACTGATGGCAGGGCAACTTTTTTGTCAGGGCCAGGAATGGGGCTGCTGGGCTGCGGTTCG
>NC_088105.1:19774118-19789118 GCF_036370855.1 Dromaius novaehollandiae | reverse complement strand
GCCTGAGGCGAGATTTAGAGCTAGGATTGGGGTTAGGGTTAGGGTTAGGGTTAGTAGAGAGAGAAAGCGTAGAGGCCAAGGTGGAGTGGGGCTGCAAAGGGCATGCGAAAGGAAAGGTGGGGCTGCATCAAGACTGATGGCAGGGCAACTTTTTTGTCAGGGCCAGGATTGGGTCTGCTGGGCTGCGGTTTGGGCCCCGCC
Source organism: Dromaius novaehollandiae (assembly GCF_036370855.1). Lineage (NCBI taxonomy): Eukaryota > Metazoa > Chordata > Aves > Casuariiformes > Dromaiidae > Dromaius > Dromaius novaehollandiae. The sequence continues at coordinate 19,788,917 of NC_088105.1, read as the reverse complement.
TGAGGCGAGATTTAGGGTTAGGGTTAGGGTTAGGGTTAGGAGAGAGAGAAAGCGTAGAGGCCGAGGTGGAGTGGGGCTGCAAAGGGCATGCGAAAGGAAAGGTGGGGCTGCATGGAGACTGATGGCAGGGCAACTTTTTTGTCAGGGCCAGGATTGGGGCTGCTGGGCTGCGGTTCGGGCCCCGCCTGATGCGAGATTTAGGATTAGGGTTAGGGTTAGGGTTAGGGTTAGGGTTAGGGTTAGGGTTAGGAGAGAGAGAAAGCGTAGAGGCCGAGGTGGAGTGGCGCTGCAAAGGGCATGCTGAGGGAAAGTTGGGGCTGCATCAAGACTGATGGCAGGGCAACTTTTTTGTCAGGGCCAGGAATGGGGCTGCTGGGCTGCAGTTCGGGCCCTGCCTGAGGCGAGATTTAGGGTTAGGGTTAGGGTTAGGGTTAGGAGAGAGAGAAAGCGTAGGGGCCGAGGTGGAGTGGGGCTGCAAAGGACATGCTGAGGGAAAGTTGGGGCTGCATCAAGACTGATGGCAGGGCAACTTTTTTGTCAGGGCCAGGATTGGGGCTGCTGGGCTGCGGTTCGGGCCCCGCCTGAGGCGAGATTTAGGGTTAGGGTTAGGGTTAGGGTTAGGGTTAGGGTTAGGGTTAGGAGAGAGGGAAAGCGTAGAGGCCAAGGTGGAGTGGGGCTGCAAAGGGCATGTGAAAGGAAAGGTGGGTCTGCATCAAGACTGATGGCAGGGCAACTTTTTTGTCAGGGCCAGGAATGGGGCTGCTGGGCTGCAGTTCGGGCCCCACCTGAGGCGAGATTTAGGGTTAGGGTTAGGGTTAGGGTTAGGAGAGAGAGAAAGCGTAGAGGCCGAGGTGGAGTGGGGCTGCAAAGGGCATGCGAAAGGAAAGGTGGGGCTGCATCAAGACTGATGGCAGGGCAACTTTTTTGTCAGGGCCAGGAATGGGGCTGCTGGGCTGTGGTTCGGGCCCCGCCTGAGGCGAGATTTAGGGTTAGGGTTTGGATTAGGGTTAGGGTTAGGGTTAGGAGAGAGAGAAAGAAAGCGTAGAGGCCAAGGTGGAGTGGGGCTGCAAAGGGCATGCGAAAGGAAAGGTGGGGCTGCATCAAGACTGATGGCAGGGCAACTTTTTTGTCAGGGCCAGGAATGGGGCTGCTGGGCTGTGGTTCGGGCCCCGCCTGAGGCGAGATTTAGGGTTAGGGTTAGGGTTAGGGTTAGGGTTAGGAGAGAGAGAAAGCGTAGAGGCCAAGGTGGAGTGGGGCTGCAAAGGGCATGCGAAAGGAAAGGTGGGGCTGCATCAAGACTGATGGCAGGGCAAGTTTTTTGTCAGGGCCAGGAATGGGGCTGCTGTGCTGCAGTTCGGGCCCCGCCTGATGCGAGATTTAGGGTTAGGGTTAGGGTTAGGGTTAGGAGAGAGAGAAAGCGTATAGGCCGAGGTGGAGTGGGGTTGCAAAGGGCATGCGAAAGGAAAGGTGGGGCTGCATCAAGACTGATGGCAGGGCAACTTTTTTGTCAGGGCCAGGAATGGGGCTGCTGGGCTGTGGTTCGGGCCCCGCCTGAGGCGAGATTTAGGGTTAGGGTTAGGGTTAGGGTTAGGAGAGAGAGAAAGCGTAGAGGCCGAGGTGGAGTGGGGCTGCAAAGGGCATGCGAAAGGAAAGGTGGGGCTGCATCAAGACTGATGGCAGGGCAACTTTTTTGTCAGGGCCAGGAATGGGGCTGCTGGGCTGCAGTTTGGGCCCCGCCTGAGGCGAGATTTAGGGTTAGGGTTAGGGTTAGGGTTAGGAGAGAGAGAAAGCGTAGAGGCCGAGGTGGAGTGGGGCTGCAAAGGACAAGCGAAAGGAAATTTGGGGCTGCATCAAGACTGATGGCAGGGCAACTTTTTTGTCAGGGCCAGGAATGGGGCTGCTGGGCTGCGGTTTGGGCCCCGCCTGAGGCGAGATTTAGAGCTAGGATTGGGGTTAGGGTTAGGGTTAGGGTTAGTAGAGAGAGAAAGCGTAGAGGCCAAGGTGGAGTGGGGCTGCAAAGGGCATGCGAAAGGAAAGGTGGGGCTGCATCAAGACTGATGGCAGGGCAACTTTTTTGTCAGGGCCAGGATTGGGTCTGCTGGGCTGCGGTTTGGGCCCCGCCTGAGGCGAGATTTAGGGTTAGGGTTAGGGTTAGGGTTAGGAGAGAGAGAAAGCGTAGAGGCCGAGGTGGAGTGGGGCTGCAAAGGGCATGCGAAAGGAAAGGTGGGGCTGCATGGAGACTGATGGCAGGGCAACTTTTTTGTCAGGGCCAGGATTGGGGCTGCTGGGCTGCGGTTCGGGCCCCGCCTGATGCGAGATTTAGGATTAGGGTTAGGGTTAGGGTTAGGAGAGAGAGAAAGCGTAGAGGCCGAGGTGGAGTGGGGCTGCAAAGGGCATGTGAAAGGAAAGGTGGGGCTGCATCAAGACTGATGGCAGGGCAACTTTTTTGTCAGGGCCAGGAATGGGGCTGCTGGGCTGCGGTTCGGGCCCCGCCTGAGGCGAGATTTAGGGTTAGGGTTAGGGTTAGGGTTAGGGTTAGGGTTAGGGTTAGGAGAGAGAGAAAGCGTAGAGGCCGAGGTGGAGTGGGGCTGCAAAGGACAAGCGAAAGGAAATTTGGGGCTGCATCAAGACTGATGGCAGGGCAAGTTTTTTGTCAGGGCCAGGAATGGGGCTGCTGGGCTGTGGTTTGGGCCCTGCCTGAGGCGAGATTTAGGGTTAGGGTTAGGGTTAGGGTTAGGGTTAGGAGAGAGAGAAAGCGTAGAGGCCAAGGTGGAGTGGGGCTGCAAAGGGCATGCGAAAGGAAAGGTGGGGCTGCATCAAGACTGATGGCAGGGCAAGTTTTTTGTCAGGGCCAGGAATGGGGCTGCTGGGCTGTGGTTTGGGCCCTGCCTGAGGCGAGATTTAGGGTTAGGGTTAGGGTTAGGGTTAGGGTTAGGGTTAGGAGAGAGGGAAAGCGTAGAGGCCAAGGTGGAGTGGGGCTGCAAAGGGCATGTGAAAGGAAAGGTGGGTCTGCATCAAGACTGATGGCAGGGCAACTTTTTTGTCAGGGCCAGGAATGGGGCTGCTGGGCTGCAGTTTGGGCCCCGCCTGAGGCGAGATTTAGGGTTAGGGTTAGGGTTAGGGTTAGGGTTAGGGTTAGGAGAGGGAGAAAGCGTAGAGGCCAAGGTGGAGTGGGGCTGCAAAGGGCATGCGAAAGGAAAGGTGGGGCTGCATCAAGACTGATGGCAGGGCAACTTTTTTGTCAGGGCCAGGAATGGGGCTGCTGGGCTGTGGTTCGGGCCCCGCCTGAGGCGAGATTTAGGGTTAGGGTTAGGGTTAGGGTTAGGCGAGAGAGAAAGCGTAGAGGCCGAGGTGGAGTGGGGCTGCAAAGGGCATGCGAAAGGAAAGGTGGGGCTGCATCAAGACTGATGGCAGGGCAAGTTTTTTGTCAGGGCCAGGAATGGGGCTGCTGGGCTGTGGTTTGGGCCCTGCCTGAGGCGAGATTTAGGGTTAGGGTTAGGGTTAGAGTTAGGGTTAGGAGAGAGAGAAAGCGTAGAGGCCGAGGTGGAGTGGGGCTGCAAAGGGCATGCGAAAGGAAAGTTGGGGCTGCATCAAGACTGATGGCAGGGCAACTTTTTTGTCAGGGCCAGGAATGGGGCTGCTGAGCTGCAGATCGGGCCCCACCTGAGGCGAGATTTAGGGTTAGGGTTAGGGTTAGGTTTAGGGGAGAGAGAAAGCGTAGAGGCCGAGGTGGAGTGGGGCTGCAAAGGGCATGCGAAAGGAAAGGTGGGGCTGCATCAAGACTGATGGCAGGGCAACTTTTATGTCAGGGCCAGGAATGGGGCTGCTGAGCTGCGGTTCGGGTGCTGCCTGAGGTGAGATTTAGGGTTAGGGTTAGGGTTAGGGTTAGGGTTAGGGTTAGGAGAGAGAGAAAGCGTAGAGGCCGAGGTGGAGTGGGGCTGCAAAGGGCATGCGAAAGGAAAGGTGGGGCTGCATCAAGACTGATGGCAGGGCAACTTTTTTGTCAGGGCCAGGAATGGGGTTGCTGGGCTGTATTTCGGGCCCCGCCTGAGGTGAGATTTAGGGTTAGGGTTAGGGTTAGGGTTAGGCGAGAGAGAAAGCGTAGAGGCCGAGGTGGAGTGGGGCTGCAAAGGGCATGCGAAAGGAAAGGTGGGTCTGCATCAAGACTGATGGCAGGGCAACTTTTTTGTCAGGGCCAGGAATGGGGCTGCTGGGCTGCAGTTTGGGCCTGGCCTGATGCGAGATTTAGGGTTAGGGTTAGGGTTAGGGTCAGGAGAGAGAGAAAGCGTAGAGGCCGAGGTGGAGTGGGACTGCAAAGGGCATGCGAAAGGAAAGGTGGGGCTGCATCAAGACTGATGGCAGGGCAACTTTTATGTCAGGGCCAGGAATGGGGCTGCTGGGCTGCGGTTCGGGCCCCGCCTGAGGCGAGATTTAGGGTTAGGGTTAGGGTTAGGGTTAGGGTTAGGGTTAGGGTTAGGCGAGAGAGAAAGCGTAGAGGCCGAGGTGGAGTGGGGCTGCAAAGGGCATGCGAAAGGAAAGGTGGGGCTGCATCAAGACTGATGGCAGGGCAACTTTTTTGTCAGGGCCAGGAATGGGGCTGCTGGGCTGTGGTTCGGGCCCCGCCTGATGCGAGATTTAGGGTTATGGTCAGGGTTAGGTTTAGGAGAGAGAGAAAGCGTAGAGGCCGAGGTGGAGTGGGGCTGCAAAGGGCATGCTGAGGGAAAGTTGGGGCTGCATCAAGACTGATGGCAGGGCAACTTTATTGTCAGGGCCAGGAATGGGGCTGCTGGGCTGTGGTTCAGGCCCCGCCTGAGGCGAGATTTAGGGTTAGGGTTAGGGTTAGGGTTAGGGTTAGGGTTAGGGTTAGGGTTAGGAGAGAGAGAAAGAAAGCGTAGAGGCCAAGGTGGAGTGGGGCTGCAAAGGGCATGCGAAAGGAAAGGTGGGGCTGCATCAAGACTGATGGCAGGGCAACTTTTTTGTCAGGGCCAGGATTGGGGCTGTTGGGCTGCGGTTCGGGCCCCGCCTGAGGCGAGATTTAGGGTTAGGGTTAGGGTTAGGGTTAGGAGAGAGAGAAAGCGTAGAGGCCCAGGTGGAGTGGGGCTGCAAAGGGCATGCGAAAGGAAAGGTGGGGCTGCATCAAGACTGATGGCAGGGCAAGTTTTTTGTCAGGGCCAGGAATGGGGCTGCTGGGCTGTGGTTTGGGCCCTGCCTGAGGCGAGATTTAGGGTTAGGGTTAGGGTTAGGGTTAGGGTTAGGTTTAGGAGAGAGAGAAAGCGTAGAGGCCGAGGTGGAGTGGGGCTGCAAAGGGCATGCGAAAGGAAAGGTGGGGCTGCATCAAGACTGATGGCAGGGCAACTTTTTTGTCAGGGCCAGGAATGGGGCTGCTGGGCTGCGGTTCGGGCCCCACCTGAGGCGAGGTTTAGGGTTAGGGTTAGGTTTAGGGTTAGGGTTAGGATTAGGGGAGAGAGAAAGCGTAGAGGCCGAGGTGGAGTGGGGCTGCAAAGGGCATGCGAAAGGAAAGGTGGGGCTGCATCAAGACTGATGGCAGGGCAACTTTTTTGTCAGGGCCAGGAATGGGGCTGCTGGGCTGCGGTTCGGGCCCCACCTGAGGCGAGGTTTAGGGTTAGGGTTAGGGTTAGGGTTAGGGTTAGGGTTAGGAGAGAGAGAAAGCGTAGAGGCCAAGGTGGAGTGGGGCTGCAAAGGGCATGCGAAAGGAAAGGTGGGGCTGCATCAAGACTGATGGCAGGGCAACTTTTTTGTCAGGGCCAGGAATGGGGCTGCTGGGCTGCAGTTTGGGCCTGGCCTGAGGCGAGATTTAGGGTTAGGGTTAGGGTTAGGAGAGAGAGAAAGCGTAGAGGCCGAGGTGGAGTGGGGCTGCAAAGGACAAGCGAAAGGAAATTTGGGGCTGCATCAAGACTGATGGCAGGGCAACTTTTTTGTCAGGGCCAGGAATGGGGCTGCTGGGCTGCAGTTTGGGCCCCGCCTGAGGCGAGATTTAGAGCTAGGATTGGGGTTAGGGTTAGGGTTAGGGTTAGTAGAGAGAGAAAGCGTAGAGGCCAAGGTGGAGTGGGGCTGCAAAGGGCATGCGAAAGGAAAGGTGGGGCTGCATCAAGACTGATGGCAGGGCAACTTTTTTGTCAGGGCCAGGATTGGGTCTGCTGGGCTGCGGTTTGGGCCCCGCCTGAGGCGAGATTTAGGGTTAGGGTTAGGGTTAGGGTTAGGAGAGAGAGAAAGCGTAGAGGCCGAGGTGGAGTGGGGCTGCAAAGGGCATGCGAAAGGAAAGGTGGGGCTGCATGGAGACTGATGGCAGGGCAACTTTTTTGTCAGGGCCAGGATTGGGGCTGCTGGGCTGCGGTTCGGGCCCCGCCTGATGCGAGATTTAGGATTAGGGTTAGGGTTAGCGTTAGGGTTAGGGTTAGGGTTAGGGTTAGGAGAGAGAGAAAGCGTAGAGGCCGAGGTGGAGTGGCGCTGCAAAGGGCATGCTGAGGGAAAGTTGGGGCTGCATCAAGACTGATGGCAGGGCAGCTTTTTTGTCAGGGCCAGGAATGGGGCTGCTGGGCTGCAGTTCGGGCCCTGCCTGAGGCGAGATTTAGGGTTAGGGTTAGGGTTAGGGTTAGGAGAGAGAGAAAGCGTAGGGGCCGAGGTGGAGTGGGGCTGCAAAGGACATGCTGAGGGAAAGTTGGGGCTGCATCAAGACTGATGGCAGGGCAACTTTTTTGTCAGGGCCAGGATTGGGGCTGCTGGGCTGCGGTTCGGGCCCCGCCTGAGGCGAGATTTAGGGTTAGGGTTAGGGTTAGGGTTAGGGTTAGGGTTAGGGTTAGGAGAGAGGGAAAGCGTAGAGGCCAAGGTGGAGTGGGGCTGCAAAGGGCATGTGAAAGGAAAGGTGGGTCTGCATCAAGACTGATGGCAGGGCAACTTTTTTGTCAGGGCCAGGAATGGGGCTGCTGGGCTGCAGTTCGGGCCCCACCTGAGGCGAGATTTAGGGTTAGGGTTAGGGTTAGGGTTAGGAGAGAGAGAAAGAAAGCGTAGAGGCCAAGGTGGAGTGGGGCTGCAAAGGGCATGCGAAAGGAAAGGTGGGGCTGCATCAAGAATGATGGCAGGGCAACTTTTTTGTCAGGGCCAGGAATGGGGCTGTTGGGCTGCGGTTCGGGCCCCACCTGAGGCGAGATTTAGGGTTAGGGTTAGGGTTAGGGTTAGGGTTAGGAGAGAGAGAAAGCGTAGAGGCCGAGGTGGAGTGGGGCTGCAAAGGGCATGCGAAAGGAAAGGTGGGGCTGCATCAAGACTGATGGCAGGGCAACTTTTTTGTCAGGGCCAGGAATGGGGCTGCTGGGCTGCAGTTTGGGCCTGGCCTGAGGCGAGATTTAGGGTTAGGGTTAGGGTTAGGGTTAGGAGAGAGAGAAAGCGTAGAGGCCGAGGTGGAGTGGGGCTGCAAAGGACAAGCGAAAGGAAATTTGGGGCTGCATCAAGACTGATGGCAGGGCAACTTTTTTGTCAGGGCCAGGAATGGGGCTGCTGGGCTGCGGTTTGGGCCCCGCCTGAGGCGAGATTTAGAGCTAGGATTGGGGTTAGGGTTAGGGTTAGGGTTAGTAGAGAGAGAAAGCGTAGAGGCCAAGGTGGAGTGGGGCTGCAAAGGGCATGCGAAAGGAAAGGTGGGGCTGCATCAAGACTGATGGCAGGGCAACTTTTTTGTCAGGGCCAGGATTGGGTCTGCTGGGCTGCGGTTTGGGCCCCGCCTGAGGCGAGATTTAGGGTTAGGGTTAGGGTTAGGGTTAGGAGAGAGAGAAAGCGTAGAGGCCGAGGTGGAGTGGGGCTGCAAAGGGCATGTGAAAGGAAAGGTGGGGCTGCATCAAGACTGATGGCAGGGCAACTTTTTTGTCAGGGCCAGGAATGGGGCTGCTGGGCTGCGGTTCGGGCCCCGCCTGAGGCGAGATTTAGGGTTAGGGTTAGGGTTAGGGTTAGGGTTAGGGTTAGGGTTAGGAGAGAGAGAAAGCGTAGAGGCCGAGGTGGAGTGGGGCTGCAAAGGACAAGCGAAAGGAAATTTGGGGCTGCATCAAGACTGATGGCAGGGCAAGTTTTTTGTCAGGGCCAGGAATGGGGCTGCTGGGCTGTGGTTTGGGCCCTGCCTGAGGCGAGATTTAGGGTTAGGGTTAGGGTTAGGGTTAGGGTTAGGAGAGAGAGAAAGCGTAGAGGCCAAGGTGGAGTGGGGCTGCAAAGGGCATGCGAAAGGAAAGGTGGGGCTGCATCAAGACTGATGGCAGGGCAACTTTTTTGTCAGGGCCAGGAATGGGGCTGCTGGGCTGTGGTTTGGGCCCTGCCTGAGGCGAGATTTAGGGTTAGGGTTAGGGTTAGGGTTAGGGTTAGGGTTAGGAGAGAGGGAAAGCGTAGAGGCCAAGGTGGAGTGGGGCTGCAAAGGGCATGTGAAAGGAAAGGTGGGTCTGCATCAAGACTGATGGCAGGGCAACTTTTTTGTCAGGGCCAGGAATGGGGCTGCTGGGCTGCAGTTTGGGCCCCGCCTGAGGCGAGATTTAGGGTTAGGGTTAGGGTTAGGGTTAGGGTTAGGGTTAGGAGAGGGAGAAAGCGTAGAGGCCAAGGTGGAGTGGGGCTGCAAAGGGCATGCGAAAGGAAAGGTGGGGCTGCATCAAGACTGATGGCAGGGCAACTTTTTTGTCAGGGCCAGGAATGGGGCTGCTGGGCTGCGGTTCGGGCCCCGCCTGATGCGAGATTTAGGGTTAGGGTTAGGGTTAGGGTTAGGAGAGAGAGAAAGCGTATAGGCCGAGGTGGAGTGGGGTTGCAAAGGGCATGCGAAAGGAAAGGTGGGGCTGCATCAAGACTGATGGCAGGGCAACTTTTTTGTCAGGGCCAGGAATGGGGCTGCTGGGCTGTGGTTCGGGCCCCGCCTGAGGCGAGATTTAGGGTTAGGGTTAGGGTTAGGGTTAGGAGAGAGAGAAAGCGTAGAGGCCGAGGTGGAGTGGGGCTGCAAAGGGCATGCGAAAGGAAAGGTGGGGCTGCATCAAGACTGATGGCAGGGCAACTTTTTTGTCAGGGCCAGGATTGGGTCTGCTGGGCTGCGGTTTGGGCCCCGCCTGAGGCGAGATTTAGGGTTAGGGTTAGGGTTAGGGTTAGGAGAGAGAGAAAGCGTAGAGGCCGAGGTGGAGTGGGGCTGCAAAGGGCATGCGAAAGGAAAGGTGGGGCTGCATGGAGACTGATGGCAGGGCAACTTTTTTGTCAGGGCCAGGATTGGGGCTGCTGGGCTGCGGTTCGGGCCCCGCCTGATGCGAGATTTAGGATTAGGGTTAGGGTTAGGGTTAGGAGAGAGAGAAAGCGTAGAGGCCGAGGTGGAGTGGGGCTGCAAAGGGCATGTGAAAGGAAAGGTGGGGCTGCATCAAGACTGATGGCAGGGCAACTTTTTTGTCAGGGCCAGGAATGGGGCTGCTGGGCTGCGGTTCGGGCCCCGCCTGAGGCGAGATTTAGGGTTAGGGTTAGGGTTAGGGTTAGGGTTAGGGTTAGGGTTAGGAGAGAGAGAAAGCGTAGAGGCCGAGGTGGAGTGGGGCTGCAAAGGACAAGCGAAAGGAAATTTGGGGCTGCATCAAGACTGATGGCAGGGCAAGTTTTTTGTCAGGGCCAGGAATGGGGCTGCTGGGCTGTGGTTTGGGCCCTGCCTGAGGCGAGATTTAGGGTTAGGGTTAGGGTTAGGGTTAGGGTTAGGAGAGAGAGAAAGCGTAGAGGCCAAGGTGGAGTGGGGCTGCAAAGGGCATGCGAAAGGAAAGGTGGGGCTGCATCAAGACTGATGGCAGGGCAACTTTTTTGTCAGGGCCAGGAATGGGGCTGCTGGGCTGTGGTTTGGGCCCTGCCTGAGGCGAGATTTAGGGTTAGGGTTAGGGTTAGGGTTAGGGTTAGGGTTAGGAGAGAGGGAAAGCGTAGAGGCCAAGGTGGAGTGGGGCTGCAAAGGGCATGTGAAAGGAAAGGTGGGTCTGCATCAAGACTGATGGCAGGGCAACTTTTTTGTCAGGGCCAGGAATGGGGCTGCTGGGCTGCAGTTTGGGCCCCGCCTGAGGCGAGATTTAGGGTTAGGGTTAGGGTTAGGGTTAGGGTTAGGGTTAGGAGAGGGAGAAAGCGTAGAGGCCAAGGTGGAGTGGGGCTGCAAAGGGCATGCGAAAGGAAAGGTGGGGCTGCATCAAGACTGATGGCAGGGCAACTTTTTTGTCAGGGCCAGGAATGGGGCTGCTGGGCTGCGGTTCGGGCCCCGCCTGAGGCGAGATTTAGGGTTAGGGTTAGGGTTAGGGTTAGGAGAGAGAGAAAGCGTATAGGCCGAGGTGGAGTGGGGTTGCAAAGGGCATGCCAAAGGAAAGGTGGGGCTGCATCAAGACTGATGGCAGGGCAACTTTTTTGTCAGGGCCAGGAATGGGGCTGCTGGGCTGTGGTTCGGGCCCCGCCTGAGGCGAGATTTAGGGTTAGGGTTAGGGTTAGGGTTAGGAGAGAGAGAAAGCGTAGAGGCCGAGGTGGAGTGGGGCTGCAAAGGGCATGCGAAAGGAAAGGTGGGGCTGCATCAAGACTGATGGCAGGGCAACTTTTTTGTCAGGGCCAGGAATGGGGCTGCTGGGCTGCAGTTTGGGCCTGGCCTGAGGCGAGATTTAGGGTTAGGGTTAGGGTTAGGGTTAGGAGAGAGAGAAAGCGTAGAGGCCGAGGTGGAGTGGGGCTGCAAAGGACATGCGAAAGGAAATTTGGGGCTGCATCAAGACTGATGGCAGGGCAACTTTTTTGTCAGGGCCAGGAATGGGGCTGCTGGGCTGCGGTTTGGGCCCCGCCTGAGGCGAGATTTAGAGCTAGGATTGGGGTTAGGGTTAGGGTTAGGGTTAGTAGAGAGAGAAAGCGTAGAGGCCAAGGTGGAGTGGGGCTGCAAAGGGCATGCGAAAGGAAAGGTGGGGCTGCATCAAGACTGATGGCAGGGCAACTTTTTTGTCAGGGCCAGGAATGGGGCTGCTGGGCTGCGGTTTGGGCCCCGCCTGAGGCGAGATTTAGGGTTAGGGTTAGGGTTAGGGTTAGGGTTAGGAGAGAGAGAAAGCGTAGAGGCCGAGGTGGAGTGGGGCTGCAAAGGGCATGCGAAAGGAAAGGTGGGGCTGCATGGAGACTGATGGCAGGGCAACTTTTTTGTCAGGGCCAGGATTGGGGCTGCTGGGCTGCGGTTCGGGCCCCGCCTGATGCGAGATTTAGGATTAGGGTTAGGGTTAGGGTTAGGAGAGAGAGAAAGCGTAGAGGCCGAGGTGGAGTGGGGCTGCAAAGGGCATGTGAAAGGAAAGGTGGGGCTGCATCAAGACTGATGGCAGGGCAACTTTTTTGTCAGGGCCAGGAATGGGGCTGCTGGGCTGCGGTTCGGGCCCCGCCTGAGGCGAGATTTAGGGTTAGGGTTAGGGTTAGGGTTAGGGTTAGGGTTAGGGTTAGGAGAGAGAGAAAGCGTAGAGGCCGAGGTGGAGTGGGGCTGCAAAGGACAAGCGAAAGGAAATTTGGGGCTGCATCAAGACTGATGGCAGGGCAACTTTTTTGTCAGGGCCAGGAATGGGGCTGCTGGGCTGTGGTTTGGGCCCCGCCTGAGGCGAGATTTAGAGCTAGGATTGGGGTTAGGGTTAGGGTTAGGGTTAGGAGAGAGAGAAAGCGTAGAGGCCGAGGTGGAGTGGGGCTGCAAAGGACAAGCGAAAGGAAATTTGGGGCTGCATCAAGACTGATGGCAGGGCAACTTTTTTGTCAGGACCAGGAATGGGGCTGCTGGGCTGTGGTTCGGGCCCCGCCTGAGGCGAGATTTAGGGTTAGGGTTAGGGTTAGGGTTAGGGTTAGGCGAGAGAGAAAGCGTAGAGGCCGAGGTGGAGTGGGGCTGCAAAGGGCATGCGAAAGGAAAGGTGGGGCTGCATCAAGACTGATGGCAGGGCAACTTTTATGTCAGGGCCAGGAATGGGGCTGCTGGGCTGCGGTTCGGGCCCCGCCTGAGGCGAGATTTAGGGTTAGGGTTAGGGTTAGGAGAGAGGGAAAGCGTAGAGGCCGAGGTGGAGTGGGGCTGCAAAGGGCATGCGAAAGGAAAGGTGGGGCTGCATCAAGACTGATGGCAGGGCAACTTTTATGTCAGGGCCAGGAATGGGGCTGCTGGGCTGCGGTTCGTGCCCCGCCTGAGGCGAGATTTAAGGTTAGGGTTAGGGTTAGGGTTAGGGTTAGGGTTAGGAGAGAGAGAAAGCATAGAGGCCGAGGTGGAGTGGGGCTGCAAAGGGCATGCGATGGGAAAGGTGGGGCTGCATCAAGACTGATGGCAGGGCAACTTTTTTGTCAGGGCCAGGAATGGGGCTGCTGGGCTGCGGTTTGGGCCCCGCCTGAGGCGAGATTTAGGGTTAGGGTTAGGGTTAGGGTTAGGTGAGAGGGAAAGCGTAGAGGCCGAGGTGGAGTGGGGCTGCAAAGGGCATGCGAAAGGAAAGCTGGGGCTGCATCAAGACTGATGGCAGGGCAACTTTTTTGTCAGGGCCAGGAATGGGGCTTCTGGGCTGCGGTTCGGGCCCCGCCTGAGGCGAGATTTAGGGTTAGGGTTAGGGTTAGGGTTAGGGTTAGGAGAGAGAGAAAGCGTAGAGGCCGAGGTGGAGTGGGGCTGCAAAGGGCATGCGAAAGGAAAGGTGGGGCTGCATCAAGACTGATGGCAGGGCAACTCTTTTGTCAGGGCCAGGAATGGGGCTGCTGGGCTGCGGTTCGGGCCCCGCCTGAGGCGAGATTTAGGGTTAGGGTTAGGGTTAGGGTTAGGGTTAGGAGAGAGAGAAAGCGTAGAGGCCGAGGTGGAGTGGGGCTGCAAAGGGCATGCGAAAGGAAAGGTGGGGCTGCATCAAGACTGATGGCAGGGCAACTTTTATGTCAGGGCAAGGAATGGGGCTGCTGGGCTGTGGTTCGGGCCCCGCCTGAGGCGAGATTTAGAGCTAGGATTGGGGTTAGGGTTAGGGTTAGGGTTAGTAGAGAGAGAAAGCGTAGAGGCCGAGGTGGAGTGGGGCTGCAAAGGGCATGCGAAAGGAAAGGTGGGGCTGCATCAAGACTGATGGCAGGGCAACTTTTTTGTCAGGGCCAGGAATGGGGCTGCTGGGCTGCGGTTCGGGCCCCACCTGAGGCGAGATTTAGGGTTAGGGTTAGGGTTAGGGTTAGGGTTAGGGTTAGGATTAGGGGAGAGAGAAAGCGTAGAGTCCAAGGTGGAGTGGGGCTGCAAAGGGCATGCGAAAGGAAAGTTGGGGCTGCATCAAGACTGATGGCAGGGCAACTTTTTTGTCAGGGCCAGGAATGGGGCTGCTGGGCTGCCGTTTGGGCCTGGCCTGATGCGAGATTTAGGGTTAGGGTTAGGGTTAGGGTCAGGAGAGAGAGAAAGCGTAGAGGCCGAGGTGGAGTGGGGCTGCAAAGGGCATGCGAAAGGAAAGGTGGGGCTGCATCAAGACTGATGGTAGGGCAACTCTTTTGTCAGGGCCAGGAATGGGGCTGCTGGGCTATGGTTCGGGCCCCACCTGAGGCGAGATTTAGGGTTAGGGTTAGGGTTAGGGTTAGGGTTAGGGTTAGTAGAGAGAGAAAGCGTAGAGGCCGAGGTGGAGTGGGGCTGCAAAGGGCATGCGAAAGGAAAGGTGGGGCTGCATCAAGACTGATGGCAGGGCAACTTTTTTGTCAGGGCCAGGAATGGGGCTGCTGGGCTGCGGTTCGGGCCCTGCCTGAGGCGAGATTTAGGTTTAGGGTTAGGGTTAGGGTTAGGGTTAGGGTTAGGGTTAGGGTTAGGGGAGAGAGAAAGCGTAGAGGCCGAGGTGGAGTGGGGCTGCAAAGGGCATGCGAAAGGAAAGGTGGGGCTGCATCAAGACTGATGGCAGGGCAACTTTTTTGTCAGGACCAGGAATGGGGCTGCTGGGCTGTGGTTCGGGCCCTGCCTGAGGCGAGATTTAGGTTTAGGGTTAGGGTTAGGGTTAGTAGAGAGAGAAAGCGTAGAGGCCGAGGTGGAGTGGGGCTGCAAAGGGCATGCGAAAGGAAAGGTGGGGCTGCATCAAGACTGATGGCAGGGCAACTTTTATGTCAGGGCCAGGAATGGGGCTGCTGGGCTGCAGATCGGGCCCCACCTGAGCCGAGATTTAGGGTTAGGGTTAGGGTTAGGATTAGGGGAGAGAGAAAGCGTAGAGGCCGAGGTGGAGTGGGGCTGCAAAGGGCATGCGAAAGGAAAGTTGGGGCTGCATCAAGACTGATGGCAGGGCAACTTTTTTGTGAGGGCCAGGAATGGGGCAGCTGAGCTGCAGATCGGGCCCCACCTGAGCCGAGATTTAGGGTTAGGGTTAGGGTTAGGATTAGGGGAGAGAGAAAGCGTAGAGGCCGAGGTGGAGTGGGGCTGCAAAGGGCATGCGAAAGGAAAGGTGGGGCTGCATCAAGAGTGATGGCAGGGCAACTTTTTTGTCAGGGCCAGGAATGGGGCTGCTGGGCTGTGGTTCGGGCCCTGCCTGAGGCGAGATTTAGGTTTAGGGTTAGGGTTAGGGTTAGGCGAGAGAGAAAGCGTAGAGGCCGAGGTGGAGTGGGGCTGCAAAGGGCATGCGAAAGGAAAGGTGGGGCTGCATCAAGACTGATGGCAGGGCAACTTTTTTGTCAGGGCCAGGAATGGGGCAGCTGAGCTGCAGATCGGGCCCCACCTGAGCCGAGATTTAGGGTTAGGGTTAGGGTTAGGATTAGGGGAGAGAGAAAGCGTAGAGGCCGAGGTGGAGTGGGACTGCAAAGGGCATGCGAAAGGAAAGGTGGGGCTGCATCAAGAGTGATGGCAGGGCAACT